>NW_008685698.1:0-479 GCF_000695815.1 Acanthisitta chloris | reverse complement strand
CTGTGTTTGGAGGTGCTGGAAAAGCACAAAAATTTGGAGTTTATGGAATTCTTTTTACATTTTGATGGTGTTTTTTTGGTCAAGTCACTGAAAGTTTGGGAAGTTTTGGAGTTTCCTGGGATTTCCTTGGGGGATTGAATGGATTTATTTTTTTTTAAACTTGGTTTATTCCTGTTGTTTATGTTGATTCCAGGGTTTTCCTGAGTGGAATTTTGTGCTGTTTGGGAGGTTTTAAGCTTTTTGGTTGGGTTTTTTTTGGATTTTTTGTTGGGTTTTTTTTGGGCTTTTTTGAGCTGTTCCCACATTCCAGCTGGGAATTGCTTCAAATCCAGCCCTGAATCCCATTCCCAAAAGGTTTGGGATGTGTTTCTTCCTGAGGGATTTGTGTTTGTGGATTTGGGAGAGGTGGGAAGAGACAGGGAAAATGGGGATTGGGATTGGGAAAAGGCACCGGAATCCCTTGGAATGTTTTCATTTGG
>NW_008685697.1:0-16137 GCF_000695815.1 Acanthisitta chloris | reverse complement strand
TAATATTAAATCTTTTTGGAAATATAGTCAAGTTCACTTTAGTAAATATAGCATTTTGCTTCATGGCATTAAACCACCAATTCTTGTACACTTAATTGTCTTGGAAGTGCAATGATAGGACAAGGAGTAATGGGTTCAGATTGAAGGAGGGGAAATTAGATATTAGAAAAAAGGTATTTTACTCTAAGAGTGGTGAGACCCTGTGCCAGGGTGCCCAGGGAGGCTGTGGCTGCCCCAACCCTGGCAGTGTTCACAGCCAGGTTGGATGAGCCTTGAGCAACCTGCTCTGGTGGGAGGTGTCCCTGCCCAGGGCAGGGCTTGGGGCTGGATCATCTCTAAGGTCCATTCCAACCCTTAAATTCTATGATTTTATGATTCTGTATCTTTTAAACTCAAAGCATTTTAGTAGTCATGAATGAAAAGCATCAATTCAGATGTAAAAATGCCAGTCTCAAAACTGATGTAAAGTTCTAGTCTGTTTTTCCTAGGGAGCACACAGAGCATTTCAGAGTTCTCAGAGAGAAGTGCACCATGATTTCCCTATCAGATCCTAACATATGGCAGTGAAAACTGGCACCCCTGTTTCTTCCCAGTATCTATCTCTCTGCCTAGTGAACTGCAGTGATAATGAGTGCTGCAGTTTGCATTCTTTTGGGGGCTTGTCTGCTGAAGATACTGATTTAATGCTGCCATCTGGGACAAAAAATAAATGCTTTGATAGCTCAGGTCTTTCAAGGCAAAACAAAATCCTGTATAGAAAAGTCTGCAAAGGCAGTGCAGTTAAAGGTGGGTTTGCTTAATTAATGGTTAAAGAAATTAATGTGTTCCCTACTCTGGTCTTGATGAATGATGAGATTTTACCATTTTTAAGGGGTGCTTGGACTCCTTTAAAAAAGAAAGACCAGTATCTGAGACATCTGTTGGGTTGCACTGCTGTGTTGCACTAGAGAGAGCAGCTAAGAAACTGTTTCTCAGTCAATTTGTACTTCTCATGCTTCAGAAAGGTTTGTTTTCTAAATAGGCTTTGGGATTTATGGAACACCAGACTGGACACCTGCAGCTCATTCCCTGGGGTGTGCTGGGGAGGAGGGTCAGCTAAGACACATGCAAACAATAGGAATGTTGAAACAATTCCTCCTTTGGTGGAAAATTTGTGCATCTCTTTCAAAGTTTTTCATGGAATCTTTGGGCTTTTTCTTTTTTTCCCTGAAGTCATTAATCTCTCTGCCATGGAAAGGAGATTAGCAAATACTGAACCACAGTAGTTCCCACAGACTCTCTCTGCCTGTTCTTGTCTAAGCATCTACAAAATATGTAGTGTGGTCTCCATCACAAAAAGGGGTGACACAATCAAATCAGACTTTCTGACCTTAGGAGGAATTGCATCAATTTTTGTACAGTACAGAAAAAAAAAAAGAAGGGTGTTTTTAGAACATGTTTTCCAGAATGTAAATTCTAGCAAAAATTTGAAACATTTTTTTCCATTTCTTTAATCAAATTTTCCTAGAAGAGTTTCCAGGTTTTTCTCTTCAGCCACATATACTTTCTACACCTACATAGAACATTAAGCTTCATACTCCTCCTTCATATTCTCCTCAAAATCCTGATTCTTGTTGCAGTCTGTAGCACATTAAATACTTGGTCTGTGTGCATCATTTGGGCATCTTTCCAGTAAAGGCATAATCCCAAAAAGGGTAAAAAAGGATTGTAAAAATATGAATAAACTTAATACCTGACACTGACTCTCCAAAACTATTAGCTCATGGTTAATTATTGGATTTAATATTCCTACTTTTATACACCTTCTTGCAGTTTTCATTGGTGTAATTTCACTTTGTTTCAGAATCATCTTTTTTGACCTCAAAAGTGTTTATGCTTCAGTGAGTGCTATCCTGTATTTTCTGTCTGTCTGAAGCCAAGATACAAAGACAAAGTTGGTATTAGGTATTTTCTGTCTGTCTGAAGCCAAGATATAAAGACAAATTTGGTTTTAGACTGTTGCTGTTGGCCCAGGTGGTTTCTCAGTAAGAAAACCTTGCCAGGTTGCTTCTCTTTTGGGAGAAAAATGAGTACTAGAGGTGCTTTGGTACTGGTTTTCTTGGTTTTTTTTTTTTGACACAGAAACCTGTTGACATTCTGCAAAACTTAAGTCTTCCTCTGCTGAACATTGTAAGAAGTTGCATTGGAATGTGCTGCCCAGGGAGGTGGTGGATTCCCCATCCCTGGAGGTTTTCAAGCTGAGACTGGATGTGGCACTTAGTGCCATGGGCTAGTGACCACGGGAGGGTTGGACTTGATCTTGGATGTCTTTTCCAACCTGGTTGATTCTATGATATAATAGCTCACAGAGCTCTACTCAAAAAACACTTGTATTTTTTTGCTGATTTTCTCATTGCTTTTTGTGAATGAAAGCTGCTTCCAATAACCTGGAGCCAAACATTCCCCCTGTATTTCTAACCATTTGTCAGAACTTTTCAAAGAACTGATGATCAGCCTTACATTCAGTGTAATGTCTGTGGTCAGAGTCCTCTGTTAATTTGGGTATCTTTTTCTTTGATGAATAGAATATATCTGCATTTATTTCCACTAAGTACATATAAATACAAGTGTGGATATTTAGAAGTACAAGGGAGGAGGGTTTTGGGTATGTAGGTCTACAATTAAATAATGTATTTTGCTAATGACACAGAAGGCTATTAATGTCACCCTAAACCAGTACCTCATTCATATACTTTCATAAAATAAGAAACATCTGTGTTGTGTTTCTTCCAGTAGAAGAACGAGATATTCCAACTGTTCTGTACATCTGGTGCTAATTTCCAGTGTTATATATCACATCATTTGTGCCAAACTCCCCAATGCTTTTCATTTTCTTTGCTCTCATTAATTTCTATGCTCTCTGTACAGTCAGCTTCACAAAATCATAGAAAGAGCAAGGTTGGAGGAGATCTCTAAGATCATCCAGTCCAACCATTAACCTGTCACTGCTGGAATCCCTAAACCCTAAACCAGATCCTCCAGCACCAGAAGCAGATTCCCATTCCTTGGTAATGCAGAGATGCTTTGTTTGGCCACATGGAGTTACTGTTTGCTGTGGATCTCTCTAGGGTCAGATTTGCAGGAGTCTTTTGTGAAGAACAGGATGGGCAAACCCATTGCAATTAAACCCTAATCTTTCCAATGTGAAGTCACAAATGGAAATTGAAAATTCCAGTCAGAACAAGCAGGGGGGAAAAAATCAGCTGCATAATGCAGAGTGGGTAGGGTGAATGCATTGACAGTTTATGACAGGTGTAGCTGTGATGCTCAATGGTGATAAAAATGCGACTTTTAGTGTCTAGTGTAAAAGGAAAGTTAATTAACTTCTGCAAAGTGGAACTAGTTCAAGTTGAAAACAGATGCACATCAGTTTCCTGCATGTCTTCAGCTAAATATAGCCTCATGCTCAAAGGCACTTACTCATAATGGATTCTCTAGATCATAACATATTCCTAGAAGCCTTATGCAAGTGTGCTGCAGCTTGGGTATGATGCTGGTTTTATTGTACCTACCAACTGAAAAATTTATTAGAGCTCGAGAAGGTTGTGACGCCACTGGTAGGAATCAGAGTTGGTGCAAACCTCAGCTTAGTGCAGGAATCTCTTTGCAGAATCAACACAGCTCCTGGTGGCTGTTAGTATTTCCAGTTCTGCAGTGTTTTCTGTTTTGAACTATACTTCAGACTGACTGCACAAGAGACAGTTTGTCTGGTAAAAACTAAGTAACATAAGTGGACAAATGAAAAGCAATATTAGCAGACAGTAGTGTTTTGTGTTCCCTGTTGAGGAAGTTAATAGGAACAGTATCAAGGCAAATTGTTCACAAATGGCTTGCAGAATTGAACTAAACTCTGGTGCATTACTCTACCAAACATTGTTCTCTGTTACAGCAATGATTCTCTGCAGTCAATGCCATGACATGTTCCTTGCTTTGTGCTTTTCACTGCTTGAGTTGTTTGCTGCTACTGTCAACTGCCATTGTTATGGATCATTTCTGTTTCTTTTTGCTAAGTTGTTCTCAATTCAGTTGTCTCCTTAAGAGAAAATAAAGAGCTTTAACAACAGAAATGGCAATGCTTTTTGTGAGGAATAGTAAAACAGCATATCTCCATTTTATTTCCTTTCTGTAGAGATCTCTTGTTTTAAAGTCCCAGACCTCTTTGTCAAAAAGATGCTTAAAACTCCTGTGGCCTGTACAAGTATTAAATGCAAAATTTAACCATAAATGAATGATATAAAGTGGTTTTTAGCTTCAGCCCTTTGTTTCTCTGTTGCTTTTGCCCAGTTCTCTAACACACTTATGCTTTTTCTTCTGAGTTTTGACTGGTTTTTGATGCTGATGTTTTTTGAGAGTGTCTTTCCATTTGGAAGATCTGTATAGGGTGAATACATTGACAGCTTATGACTGTTCATGCGTAAAATGATGACATAATGTATCAAAGCTTAGACATTTCAGAAGCAAAGCATGAAAAATGGATTGATAGGGCAATTAGCTCTGTGATTTCTTACAGTCTGAAGACTTAAGGTGCTGTTACCTTCTAGTGCCCTTTGTTTAATGTATATAAATTAGAGGGTAACTACCAGAAAGCTTCTTCCTGGGTATGAAGGGGAGAATGCAAATCAAATGCTTGAAATGAGCAAACCAAATGAATTTTGGGATCAGAAGATCCATAACACAACTCCTTAAGATCAGCTCAGCAAGGTGCTCCACAGGCCATTGAATCAGATCCCACTCTCTGGTTCACTCTTATCATCTTTTCCAGGGTGAGGAAAGAAGAAATAAGTTGGGTTTTTTGAGGAAGTAAGATCTTTTTAAAATAAAAATAGACTGTGCTGCTTTCATCTAGAGAAAAGTAGACTTTCTCTGCCATATCATTCAGTCACGCTCTGGAACACTGGACCTTTTCAGTGCTAAGTGCTAAAATCTTCTTCAGAAAACCACTTTATTATCCTTGTCATTAATGCCTGTCCAGATCTCTCCCAATGCCAACAGTTTGCCATCTGTTCACAAATACTTGTGGAACAAATACGTGCAAAGACTTATCTACACCTCCAGTTTTCCCTGTAGGAAAAGACAGACCCACAGGCTTAGTCTTATGTGAAGATCCCCATGATTGCTATGTTTCAAGATGATATCATTTTGAGGTATCTGAATAAGAGATTTAAATGGGCAAAGCATTCCAAATGCACTTTTGCTTGGACATCAGTCAGCAGACAAAGTGTATGGAAGAAAGAAAAGCAGAGTATCTGCGTTCAGTTATGGTACACAATCAAAACACCAAACCTGTAAGCTTTAGGAAAAGGATATCCTTTCCAACAATTCCTTTTTCTCTCTAAACCAGCCCTATTTATCCTAAGAATGAGCAGTGCTTCTGTTAAATTTAGCAGCTTTTTCATTCCCTTTGGAAACATCCTGAGAGCAGCATGTGAGTTGATTGAGTACATAGACTAATAGTCAGTGACATTCAGGTGACCTTCTGGTTTTATGTGCATGGCTCCTGCCATGTGAAACACCTCCATCTGAATCAGCCACTGCTTTACTTAGCAAAGGAGAACTCTGTGTGTGCTGGCTTGGGAATCCACAGAACTAGCTAAGCTGTCAAGATCCAAACAGAACTGCTGACTCCAGGATATTTTTTTCCATTCATTTGAGAGAAAAATGCTTCATGTTGCCTTCAAAACTGAAGCAATCCATGAGCCTGGTGTCTGAAGTACTGTGTAAAGCATAGCTGGCATCAGACTAGAAATCTAAGCCTCCCCAGAAACATGTGCAATATTGTGCTGAGAGCAGTTGAAGATTATGGCTTGGGAAAAGTCAATAATAATCTCACAGAGACAAGGCAGGGATACATGACCTTGAGATAAGGCAAGTAATCAGCTTGTTTTTAACTACTGCAGCTTTTGGGTTTATAACCTTTATTTCTACTCTCTTGTTGCTCTACAGTTGGACTGGCTGTGTGCACTGTTGTTCCCTAAAGGTTTCTGGTGTCTCCTTACAGGTTTGCCCAGAACAGGTCTAACTGTTCATCACACTCCATTTAAAACTGCTGCTATGTTTTGTTTCTGGTCTTTATCATACAGAATTAGAGATTCATAGAATCCTAGAACCATCAAGGTTGGAGGAAACCTCTAAGATCATCCAGTCCAACCATTAACCTGTCACTGCTGGAACCACTAAACCCTAACCCAGATCCTCCAGTGCCACATCAGACACCTCTGAAACACCTCCAGGGATGGTGACTGCACCACCTCCCTGGGCAATATCCCAGTGCTGAACACCACAACAGGGAAAACATTTCTCCTCACACCCAATCTGAATCTCCCCTCTCTCAATTTATATCATTATGTATAATTCGTGTCCCAATCTGAATCTCCCCTCTCTCAATTAATATCATTATGTATAATTCGTGCAACATAACCAAAGTTGAATCTTTATATATTTAAGGTAAATTTCTTACATTCCTACACATAAATCCACTGAATTTCCACTTCACTGGAATGATTTTACAGTAGAAATTCTCACCAAAAAAAGAAAAAATCAGTAGCCATTTTAAATGTCTCAGTTTTTTTGCTTCCCTTCTGCAAAGTCAGTAAGAGAAAAAATAAAAAAGGGTAACTGAAAAATAATTTGCTTTTAAAAGATTCATCCAACTTCTCTTCCTTGTATACCCTGTTGGATATTGTTAGCTGTATTTGACTGTTAGTCAGCAACCAGCCTAACCTGCCAATTTCAGAGCAGAACCCTCACATCTCTAAAGAGACAATGTAAATAAATTCTGATTAATGTCTTCGAGCAGCCAGAGTGGCATTCTCCAAAGCATACAGTAGGCTTGAAATCCATCTCTGAAATCGATGCAAATTTTATCAGTAGCTGTAACAGGAATATAGAAATGAGAGAAGTGCTGAAGTCATGGAAACCAGTTCTTGGACTCCAGAATGGCACAAAGGAAGAAGTGTGTTTTTCCCCCAGCCAACAGTTCAAAGGCTTTAAGTATTCCAGGCAGTGCAGGCGGATGTTTAAAAGGCAAAATTCAAAGGAGAAAAGAAACTAAAGCCCTTTGTTGCTACACATCCACGATTAAACAGCAAAGGTAGCCTGAGGCCAAAAAAGAGGTCTCTGACATTTTATTTGCATGCAGAACTTCCATTGGCATAGTACAGAATTCAGTGAACCCTTAAAATGCTCCTTATATTGGAGTCAAAACCATGGGAAGGACCCTGGGTGTGCTGTGAAATATAGGAGCTGTTGCCAAAACAAAGGATGCAAAGGTCTATTCTGCTTAATTTTCAGCCTTTTTTTTTTCCTTTTAAACTCATTTAAACACCAGACCGAACTTGGAGGGCTGTATATATGTAATAACAAGTGATAAGGGTTGCTGTAGTCACAGACAGAGCTTGTATATTAATCCTCCTTCTGAACTGTGTGGGATTCTCTGGAGTCAGTGCAGATTAGATGTGTACAAATTGTGATTTGGGTCCCATGGAGGAAAACGTGGCTGCAAAATAGCAAAGCTGAGTTTCATAGAATCATAGAATTTAGGGGTTGGAATGGACCTTAGGGATGATCCAGCCCCAAGCCCTGCCCTGGGCAGGGACACCTCCCACCAGAGCAGGTTGCTCAAGGCTCATCCAACCTGGCTGTGAACACTGCCAGGGTTGGGGCAGCCACAGCCTCCCTGGGCACCCTGGGACAGGGTCTCACCACCCTTGGAGTAAAAATACTTTTTCTAATATCCAACCAATCTGCAGCTATATAATAAAGAAATAATCCAACCAGCAGAATAGCAGATGTATAATAAATCAGGGTGATCAAACTGTTGCTCTTACATGCAACTGCTGGTTGCAATTTCACATCTTCTCCATTATTCTTGGCTGCACAAGTAAATCTGCTCATGCAAAATCCATTCAATTGGAAATACTATTATCCTTTGTCATGTTTATTTAATTAAGTTGTATCCATTAATTTAATTAAATTGTATTTAATTAGAATGTATTCTTAATTTAGCAGACATTAAGAATTATTTTATTTTTTCTCTTCTTTTTTTTTTTCCTATTAATTAATGGAAAGAGCATTGATTCCCTCAGATAAATTCTTGTACCATAGTATAAGGTATAACAAATCCCATGATGCATTATTAGCTTTTGCCTTATAAGAATATTGTTTTCAAGGGTTCCTGTGAATTTTACAGATATAGTGGGACGTAAGGAAGTGAGATTAGTTTTTACTTATAATTTTTAACCTGGAGCTGCTGTTGATTCTGTTTAAGATATAAGTTTTTTAACTGTTAAACAGATGGACAGTAGATTGTGAAGCAAAGAGAAAGAAAGATCAATTCACGTGTCTTCCTGTGATCAGAATATACTAGTTGAAACAAAATGATCAAAAGAAGATCATAGAATAATCAGGGTTGGCGAAGACCTCTAAGTTCATCAGTTCCGACCATTAACCTGTCACTGCTGGAACCCCTAAACCCTAACCCAGATCCTGCAGTGCCACATCAGACACCTCTGAAACACCTCCAGGGATGGTGACTGCACCACCTCCCTGGGCAATATCCCAGGGCCTCAACATGCTAACAGGGAAAAAAAATAGAATAATAAATGTAGATAAATTTACCAACACTGTGAAGCTGTTCCTGATTAAAAATCTGTCCAATACATAATGTAGTCCAATAATACTTCATCAACATCATGTAAAGATATTGACAAATCTTGATCAACATTTATAAATCAGTACCTGTGACTTTGAAAATGTTATGGTCTTCATAGAATCATAGAATCAACCAGATTGGAAAAGACCTCCAAGATCACCAAGCCCAACCCTCCCGTGGTCACTAGCCCATGGCACTAAGTGCCACATCCAGTCTCAGCTTGGAAACCTCCAGGGATGGTGAATCCACCACCTCCCTGGGCAGCACATTCCAGTGCCTGTGTAGTGCAGTGTATTCTTCTTCATTGCAATGAAAAACCCAAATATTAAAGGTATTAAGAGATTTTTGACTTATGGGCAGCATGACTTTGGGACTCCCATGTGTCATGGAACAGAGTTTAAGTAAGTCCTTCATGCCTTGTCTTGAATTAGGTTGAGGACTGAGGCTGTGCATGTCAGATGTCATTACCTTCCCAGAAAAACTGGAGTTTGTCATGGAAATGCAGCTGAATAACTCCACACAGTTTGGTTGAGTCTGTTCTGCACAAACACCTTAGCAGTGCTCTCAGTGCACTCCAGGTTACCCTTACGTGTCAACTTGTCACGTTCAAAGGTAACACTTTGGAATTGTACTTGCATTTGGATCTGTCCCAAGGTAACAAATGGACTTTGGAGTTCTGTGGTGCAAAGGAATGTCTCTGGAGATCTGTTCTCAGGGTAGAAGAATCACTGCTAAGTCATGAAAAATTATACTCTGAGAGACAAATATCTCTGTCAAGGGCTGTGCAGGTGTATGGGTATGAGGCTTTGCAGCTCTCCTGATTGTGACTGCTGAGAGCCCTGAACCTGCTCTGCATGGGGCTGTCCAACCCCTGTCAGACTTAGTAATGAGTGCTGAGCTGCTCCCAAGCCAGACCCCACATTGGTAAGGTGACATATCCACAGCAAATGCCTTGCTCATAAATCCTGTTGGACCCATGCTGGCCCACGTCAGAGCCAGCTGGATATTCTCAGTAGCAATGATTCAGTTTATCTGCACTTCAGACATGTCACCCACTGAAAAGTGAGGCCACAGCACATGGAGAAACCTATTAGTAATAGTGTAAAAGCTTTTCTCCTGGATTTCTTAAGCATTCTGCCATGCTTCTTGCAAGAGATTGAGTCTATCTTTTTGAAACTGTCAGGAAGTTTTCCCTGCAGGTTAGCTACTGTGGCTCTTAGCAGTGACTCAAAATGTTTTCTACAATTACAACAGAAATGAAATGGTGCCCCACAAATACATGTGTTTTTCTGCATTAGAGTGAATGAAACAAACGTGTTTAACCTTCTTTACTTTCTTTAGACCTTATAAAAGCCTAAAGTTCTACCTGCCAGGGCTGGAGAGAGGTGTGGGATGTGTGTCCTGCCAGGGCTGCAGGGAGAGGAGAGAGGGAATGGCCTTGAGCTGAGCCAGGGCAGAGTCAGATTGGGTGTGAGGAGAAATGTTTTCCCTGTTCACAACCCAACCCCCACCTGACTCCAACCTCAATGCAATCCTGGTCTGCCACAGCCAGACCAAAAAGAGACAACACTTATGAACCTAAGACAGTAACTCATATTCATGTCACTCCCTATAGCTTTTTAGCTCACTGTTGGTAATTCATTTCTATGCCAGTCTTGAAGCTGCATTTGGGACAAAGCCCAAAACCTACTGAGATCAAAGCAACCCCCACCTGACTCCAACCTCAATGCAATCCTGGTCTGCCACAGCCAGACCAAAAAGAGACAACACTTATGAACCTAAGACAGTAACTCATATTCATGTCACTCCCTATAGCTTTTTAGCTCACTGTTGGTAATTCATTTCTATGCCAGTCTTGAAGCTGCATTTGGGACAAAGCCCAAAACCTACTGAGATCAAAGTTTTAAAAGCAAAAAGAGAGTTGAAACATGGAAACATTTATTTATTTATTTATTACAAAAGGGATGCTCTGACAGACAATGTTATGTAGGAAATAAAGCTATTTGCTATCAGTAATTCATCACTTTCTTTAATGTGTTACATGATTTAAGTCATTTATAGACAAACTTCTCTTTTCTCTTTCAAAAAAAGAATAGGAAACTATGATTCTGGATAGCATCTAATCCAAATACATTAAGCTAAAAATATTCAGTAAGGATTTATTTATATTTTTCACATCCTGAGGCAATGCTAGACTTCTAAGACTGTTCTGTGCTAAGACAGACACCCGTGGATCCTTTTTAATATTGATAAAAAGTATGGTTTCTGGTACTGGCAGTTGTCAAAATAGGATCCCTATGGAAATTTCAGGCTTCTTGTATATCCCTATTTCATCTCTTTCTGAAGAGTAAGTGACAGGATTGGTCTTTGAAATGTGTATATAGAACTCTGGGCCCCACAGACTTAATTTAACCACTGAGGAATCACAGCCCACCATCCCCTACTGGATTTGTCTTTAACTACATTTACTGAATATATTAAAATCCACAAGATTTATGAGAACAGTAAAATGAAGCAAAAGAGTGACAATTTTTCTTGGACTTCACAGTAGCAACACTGGTGAAAAGAAATTAAGTGCTAGACAGTGACATTTCCTATACAGTGAATAGGAATGAAGCTGCATATGCAAATTCAGTTTCCTTGTTTTATTTAAATATACCACAATTTTGGGCCCCTCAGCTCAGGAGGGACATTGAGGTGCTGGAGTAGGTCCAGAGAAGAGCAACGAGGCTGGTGAAGGGACTGGAGCAGGAGGTTTAGGTTGGATATTAGGAAGAGATTTTTTGCAGAGAGAGTGCTCAGACATTGGAATGTGCTGCCCAGGGAGGTGGTGGATTCCCCATCCCTGGAGGTTTTCAAGCTGAGACTGGATGTGGCACTTAGTGCCATGGGCTAGTGACCACGGGAGGGTTGGACATGATGATCCTGGAGGTCTTTTCCTGTTTGATTCTATGATTCTATTCCTTTGTGACAGCACTGCCAGGGGTGTGATCAGCATTCTCATCCAAGATTTAGATTGTCACCTCAACATTCTCCACTTCTCCCCTTCCTTCTCCACTTCTCTTTTCTTTCTCCACTCCTCCAACAATACACTTTTAAATGAGAGCTCTGAACCTTGTGATGTAAGTGCAGTGTGATTTGCCTTTGCAGAGTAAAGATGTGGGGTATGAGCCATTTGCATCAACACTTCTTCTTTCAAAGTGTTGATGTGTCAGCCTGCATCACTGATTTGTGTGGCTCTTCCACAGTTTCCTCTTCTCCCAGGATTTCTCATGGCCTCCTAACTCATTTCCTGCAGATTTTGGGGGCCTTGAATTGAAAGAAATGGATACAACTTTCTTTTTATTCACTGTAACTTAAGTGAACTGTGGTGTCTGGAAAGCCAGAACCTTTCCTTCTTTCCTCTTGTGTTAGTTCAGTTAATATCTTGGCTAAAGATGCATCAAAATGAATTCAAAAAGGATTCTGCTTATGACTGTCTTTAATTTGCAATAAGCTTCAAACATTTGAAGGTATGAGGATTTGTTATTTTAAATACTGTGTTCATCTAGATTTATTGCAGAGCAGATTTCCGTGTTAGAATTTAAGCCATTTTGAAGAGGTTTGTGATCTCGTGTCATTTGCTTAAGAAAGAAATATATTCCAGTAGAATTAGTGAGAACACTGAAATCCAAGGCTGTCAAGTAAACAAATTAAATTCCTTTTAAAAATATGTCTAGTAGACATTTAGGGGGATGAGGAAATGAATTTTCTTTGGATGAACTGAGAAGAGCAGCAGAAAAACTGCCATGCCAGTAATTTATAGCAGTTCTTCAGAGCAGAGCAGTTTGTTGGATTGTTTTGTTGTGGGTTTTTTTGAGGGGGAGGATGTTTTGGAGGGACTGAAACTGCTTTTAAGAGAGTGCTGAAATTTTTGTGTGTACAGTTCATTCTAACTGTGGCCAAGTGTCCACAGCAATGGGAGATGGAAAACTGAATTTTGGCTGTGAATGTTTTAGCTGATATTTCTCAGGTTAGTTGATTGGAGCAGCAATATTTTTAATAACAAACAGATAAACTATATTTTTAGTCCTTTAAGCTCTTGGCAGCCTCACAGCTGTTAGGCTGCTGAAAAACCAGAACATTCAGATTAAAATTTCTGTATTTAAATCTGCCAGTGTTTGAACTTTACTGTATATTTTTGATGACTTGGGAGGTTTGCTTACTAATTTGGAACTTTGCCTAATGTTTTTGTTAAAATAGAACTTTCTATCTTATAATTAATCTCCTTGTTCTGTATGTTCATACAATAAAAGTGCAGAACAAATGAGCACTCAAAATGCTAGATGTATAATGAATAGTTAGGCCTTAAACATAACTATTTTCCTGACAAGGACATGGTACTGCTATAAGCAATTGGCTGTCTTATGTTATTCTTCTGCCAGGTTCCTTCTTTTTTCATTTTTTTTTTTTCCTTTTTTTTTTCCCATAGATTATACAATAAGAAGCTACATATAGTCAGGACTTTTACACCACCACCAAAGGAACTAGTTCATTTCCAAAAAAACAAGTGAATCTACTTTATTCATTGTTTATTTAAATTTTAAATTTGCTGCTCTTATCTCCTCTTGCATGTAGTGGGAATAAATGAGTTTTCCTTATCAATTTATGAATACAATGTCCAGGAGGAAAAAAGGAACATAGTCCCTCTGCTCATGCAGAGTGCCATTTTCCTTTTCTTAATCAACCCAACCAGTGAATTTGGTCAACGATGCACAACTGTATAAAGCCTAATGTGGAGGTGAACAGAGTTTCAGGTTGCTCAAGGCTCATCCAACCTGGCTGTGAACACTGCCAGGGTTGGGGCAGCCACAGCCTCCCTGGGCACCCTGGGACAGGGTCTCACCACCCTTAGAGTAAAACCTTTTTTCTAATATCTAACCTCAACCTCCCCTCCTTCAGTTTGAACCCATTGCCCCTTGTCCTGTCCCTGCAGTTCCTAACACAGAGTCCCTCTCTGGCTCTTGTAGCCCCTTCAGATATTGCAAAGTTGCTCTGAGGTCTCCACACAACCTTCTCTTCTCTAGGCTGAACAGCCCCAACCTGAGAGAAGCTTCTTGTGATAGTGGATGTCCTTCAGAATGGATACCCAGCCCCAACTTTCATATGATGCAACATCTTCAAGTTTATCAGAGAGAAAGGCTCAGCTGAAATTCCAGACAGAAATTCAGAATGTGAACCCATTCACTTTTGCTGACATTTTGGGTTTTCAGTTCAATTTTATTTTAGCAGTACATCACAGCTTCGCTTAGGCTGCTACTGCTGATGTGCAAATTCCTTTTCAAACCCTTCTATTATTACCAGAAGCTTTTCTTCTATCTTCTCTACTTGACTTTGAGTATATTCTGTGATGTAAAAAGTAGGGGATTCGAGCTGGGTTAATTAATTTGGTTTACAAAATGGATTATGGGCTTCAATCAGTTAAAGAGAATTCCAACATTTATTTTCCTGCTATATGAAATCATTATAAAATAATCCAATATTCAGACACCATAATATCATGAAGCTTATTACTGCATATTAATTTTCATCACTAGATATGCAGTGATTTGCATCTCCCAGGCCAAGAACTGAAAAGACAAAAGGAGTTTTTTTCTGATTAACACTCAGAAGTTTGGAGCTTGTGTTCTACATGAAGTTCAGGTATTCTTGGCTTACAGTCAACTTCTAAGACCACAGAGCTATGCCACAGTATTGTTATATTTAAATCTCCTTTTCTGGGTTACAGTATTCTTGTCTCCTTTCCTGCTTTTCAAAGGTCAAGCTAGCTGTGCTTTTGATTAATGCTTTTCTCAAAGTCTCAGCTCTATTTTTGTTTTCACTTAAGCACCAAACAGAAAATTGTCTTGTTGAATATTATTTAGTTCTCTTCTTTGTTTTCCTATAGAGATATTTTTCCATAAAATGCAGTCTTCTTTGTTTTCCTATAGAGATATTTGTCCATAAAAATGCATTTTCAGATTCATTTTCTGGGCTTAAATTCAGGCTGTAGATACAGTATTTTCTCACCTGTGATCTCACAGGGTTGTTGACTTTTAAGTGTTATGATTTTCTGTATTTCTCATGTGGTTTTTAATCCTGATTTATTACAAATACATATGTTCGACTGGGACCTTTAAAACACATTGAAACAGATGACATTAAGCTAAAGACATTCCATTTCCTGTCTATTTTCTTCTGAATTATTAGTCACATAGCTTTAATGTAAATCTTTCTGCACATTCTTCTTGTTTTGCATTCTGAACAGCAAAACATTAATATCTAATAGTTTTATTATCTTGTTGGTTGAACTACTATCTTTATGTTTATAACTATAAAAGTAGTAGTGGAATGGTCACAAAAACCAATGAACCAGGAGTACAAATATCTCTTTTTTTGGAAATGAGAAAGCACAATTTTAGAAGGAATCTTGTCTTTTTTTTAATCCTTAATATTGCTCATTATAGATCTGCTTCTTCCTTTCCCTTTTCCTTTCCCTTTCCCTTTCCCTTTTTTTTTTTTTTTTTGTGAGACTGCAAATAGAAACTCATTAAGCAAAACAGACTGAAACTTCTGAGTGGAAGGGGAAGAAGAAAGTGCTTTTGCCTGGACTCTTCCACTGCCTGTGCTTAGGCAGAGTCACAAAAAGCTGAATTATTGAAAGGAAAGGGACGTAAATGATGACTGGACAGAGCACTGACAGATGTAAGAGTCTCTTCTTTTGCTTTTAGCAAAAAGAGAATCAAGCAGGGAAATCTTGGAAACTTGTCCTTTGAGTCTGCCCTAGATCATGGGATTGAAATTACCTGACAATACAAAAACCCCCATGTGGTGTCTGCTACACTCCCACAGAATTTCTGGCAGCTATTAAATGTTCTGCAAAATGCAGAGGGCCATTTATGTAAATGTCTGTTGGAAGATGCTTTCTGGTGGTAGAACAGTAAGCAAAAAAAGGAAAAACTTTTCTTTAACCATGCAGCCACAGCTCTTCTATCTTCACTTTTGCAGCTTCCTTTGTTCTGCTGGGCTAGAGAAATGCTGAAGTACAGTTTAAAAGAAGCTTTTTTAGCCATTATGGTTGTAATTTCACTGGTTAAGTTAGGTGTGTATGAATTGTTCACCTTTACAATAATGGTTTGTTTCCATGTAATATAAACACATGTAAAAGAGTTTATGTGGTTTTCTTCTTGATTTCTTGGCTAAACTAATGAAATCTGACAAAGATGTCAATCTTTTGTAAGAAGTCAGCAGAGCAAACCACACCAAAATCCAGCTCTGAGAAGTTTGGCACTTTTATTAATTCACCAGTTAAGAGCCATAAACCTTTCCCAGAAGAACAAAATTAAAGAGATTTTGCACTCCATGTTTGGGTTGGGAAGATGTTTAGTTATATGGCATTATTTTGGCTAATGGTTGGACTCAGTGATCTT
>NW_008685696.1:286-23495 GCF_000695815.1 Acanthisitta chloris | reverse complement strand
TCCCTTCCCTTCCCTTCCCTCCCTCCCGTGCCGCTTTCGCGTTCCCCCCGTGTTCCCTCGGTGCCGCCCCGGCCGTGGCAATGTCTCCGTTTGAACTCCAGCGCTGCTGCCTGACCCCTGGGCACGGCGCGCTCCTCGCACCCTGGGCCGTTAGCTTTCAAGGGCAAGGTGTGAGCGGCTCTGCACATGCTGCGTTAGTGTCCTCTTACCTCAGCAGCACTAGCCACGGGTAGAGAAAATGATGCAGAATCATAAAGAGGTCTCGTTTCTTCATTGTTTATTTTTCAGGAGTGTGTCTTGAAACTGACTCCAGTGATGCTTTTTCAAGCGTTCTTAAGGTTCTCTCTGATGCAGTTTTATTTTTTTTTTTCAGTAGACAGTAAAACATTAGAAGTTTATGTGTGTCTTTCTGCTTCCGTGAAATATTTAAGGTATTCTGATTGATGTTAGGAAAAGGTTTTTTGCTGTGAGGGTGGTGAGACACTGGCACAGGTTGTCCAGGGATGTGGTGGCTGCCCCAACCCTGGCAGTGTTCAAGACCAGGTTGGATGAGCCTTGAGCAGCCTGATCTAGTGAGGATCTGTCTCTGCCCATGGCAAGGGGTTGGGACTAGATGATCTATAGGGTCCATTCCAACCCCTAAAAGTCTATGTTTCTTAGTTTTATTTTGCTTTTGAGATGGATGAAATACACTGCATTTAGACAATTTGTTTAACTACAGCAAGTGTTATTTTTAAGTACTTCTGTTTTTATACTGGGTGATGATATTTACATTGTGAACAGGAAAAGCATGTGTCAGGAATAATTCTATGGAGTGTGCAAAAGGGAGGATGCAAATTTTAGGTGGGTGAGTACCAGTAGAAAAACCTGTGAGAAGACCCAAGCATGGAAGCTTTTTGTTTAAAGTTAATGATGTACCTTCAAAGACTACCTCTTGGTAAATAAAATCTTGTACTACTCTTGACTATTAAGGAGACCAGGTACCAGTATCTTAAATACTAAGGACTTCTAGACAGTTGACAAATAATGAAGAATAAACTGCACACACTTTATTTATCCTTAAGTTATTCAATGTTTTGTATCCTGAACAGTTACAAAACCGGTTTCTTTCAGAGGGCATTCTGCAGAGGAGAAGGATATGATGTCTCTTTGAGTTCCATCTTATCCAGGAGTGGTTTCCTCTCTGCTGTCAGCATGGCAGTGTCACTTAGAACTGCCTGGTCCAGCCTCTTGTGGATGCGTTCAGCAGCAGCCTGTAAACAGGCCTCACTGCAGAGTAAGTAGTGATGCATTGTACAAATCCTATACTAAAACCTGTTCCTTGAGAACCTCTTTCCTGTACTGTTTAAAGTAATGGAAACATAGAATTGATATTTGTATTTGAACAGAATCAAGTCTGATAGTCTGTGCTCTCTGCTAGTAATTGAAGGATTTGTTGGGGTTTTTTTTGTTTTCAAGCTTTATGGTCCACATATGATAGTCCTCTAATTTATTAATCAGCTTGTAAATACCACACCTCTTACCACTGATTGTCATTGAAGGTTTGAATTTCTTTTTTTCAGACTTAGAGACAGTGCTGAGGAAAGGCTACAGTAAAGTCTCATTATTTAGCAGAGAACAAGTGATAATAGGCACTATTGTTCCTTAGATTTTTTTGCCCATGTTTTAGATGTCAGTAAAAAGATGTAGGAGAGATAGTAAATGTGGTAGAAAAGACTAATTGAGAAAATATAATGGGCATGTTACATTTTAGAGGTTAGTGGGCAAGGACAGGAAAGAAATCTTAGGAAGAAAGACAAACTATTTGCAGTAAGAGTTTACCAGAACTTAGCTTCTTAATAACTAAGAATGGTTTAATTAAAAGAACTGAAGCATGGAAGTGCTAACAGAAATTCTGAATTTAAGAATTCTACATCTTAAAGATTTCTGAGATGAAAATAGCTACACAAAAGCTTCTTCTTGGTTCTTTCAGCTTTCCCAGTCTTGACATAGTGAATGCTCTCGCCCTCCACTATGAACAGCCAAGAAGAACACTATTTGTATTAAAACTAAAGGTAGTCTACATCAAATAATGTCAGCAAAAAGTTAAAACTTTTTTGTGACTTACTTGAAAACAGAAGGCTCAGAATGTGTGAAAACTTGGTTCTTGTGATCATAATTCTGTTCTTAAAGTGTAGTGGTAAAAGAAACTTCACTGGACTCAGAAATTTCCATGTGGATTTGTGTCAGGCTCCAGCAATAAAGCAAGGGATTTCACAGCAGCTACAGGCACCTCCCAGGCCCGTCTTAGGCATGCACTGTTGTGGAAGGCAAGATGCCCATAGTATGATTCCTGACTGTTACTGTTTAACACCTTACTTTAGGTTTGCAGTTGGACACTATGATCTTAAAAGTCTTTTCCAACCTAAATGATTCTATGATTCTATAAAAATGGGAATCAAACCATGGGAAAGGGCCTTTGGGTGGTCTGTGATCCAAGCTCCTGCTCAAAGCAGGGTCAGCTCTGCAGTCACATCAGGTCACTCAGGGCTTGCTGGGTCTTTGAAATCTCCGAGGACATAGACTGCACAGACCTGCCTGAGTCCCAGTCCCACTGGTTGAATGTCCTCATGAGGAAAACATTTGTCTGCTTACCCAGTCAGAGCCCCTCATCCAGATTTTTATAATAAATATTGCTATGAATGAAATTATGATCCTCCCTGTGAGTCATAAGGTAATGTTCATTGCGTATATAGAGAATGCTCTCTAATGGTGAAATCTGTAGGTATTTTGTTCACACTGTCATTTTTCTTAGGAAAACAATACAACTGGAAAGATACATATAGGTCATAGTTACTTGGATACTGTATCTTTTTGATTGCACTAGAAATCTGTGAAGTCCAGCTGACGTCTCTTTAGACAGTATTTGGGCTTTGTTCATCTGAGTATGATTATAGTCCCTGATTAAGATTTGAAACAGAATGAAATTTGAAAATGTAAACATTCCTAAATTGGGCACAGCTCTGCTTGGTTTTACATCAGTGTTCTCTGTTTAAGTTTGGTTTTTTTGCAGATGGTGCTGTGTATCATGCTTGTCATAAATCTACATACTCGATTCTCCCTGAAGACTACAATTGGTATGTAAATGTGCTTTATGTGTGGCCTTTCTTTTGTAATGTTTATTCTAGGGCTACTTTCTCTGTCATGAAGTTGTCACGTAATGGTATCAAGTATGTCTTCTGCCAGCACTGGATATGTGTAGTAATTTTAGCTAAAGTGCTGTTTACGATAGTAATGATTGTGAAGGTAATATTTCAAAAAATAAGTGTAATGAAAAATCATGCAGGACTCATTCTAAACATGCTACCCATGGAGCTGGTGGAGTCACTGGAAGTGTTTAAGAAGCATCTGGATCTGACAATGGTGAATATAATTTAGGGGTTAGAGCAGAGTAGCAGGATAGTGGTTAGACTTGATGGTCTTAGAGGTCTCCTCCAGCCTTGATGATTCTATGTTGTTGACCCCAGTACCTCTGTAGTTTTGTTTGTGGAAGAGCAAAAGTAGCTTGGAGTAGTCATTTCCATTGATGCTTGTTGTTCACATAAAGTCCAGGTATTTTTGTGCTGCTGCATGAGAAACTTGTGTAGAAATGGGAAAAGAGGATGCAAATATAGTGAGAAACACAGAATCCATGTCATGCAAGGGTTTAGGAAGCTTAATGTATCATGGAGAGGGGAAGGAAGGTGAGAAAAGTCATATTCCCACAAGGAAACTCTCAGTGGGATTTCTTGTTCATCATTGTTTACCAAATATAAAAGTTGGAACCCCAAACAGTTTTGTTTCCTGTTTTTCAATCATAGGTGCCATACTTCTTGCAAAGGCATAGAATCATAGAATTAATCAAGTTGGAAAAGACCTCCAAGATCATCAAGTACAACCCTGCCATGGTTACTAGACCATGGCACTAAGTGCCACATCCAGTCTTGAAAACCTCCAGGGATGGTGAATCCACCTGTTGTCCTAGAGATCATTATCCCCATCTAGTTAGAGTTTTATATGCAACTATCCAAATTGTTAACGATTTTTTTTTCCAACCCATATTTCCAGCTATTTTTTAATACTTTCTTTTAGCCCTTTTTTCCCTCTCCATCCAAAAAGAAAGATGAAGATGACTGGGGGAAACAAAGAAATGGAAGTTCAGATCAAGTATTTGTGACCCTTATTTTATAGAAGATTATAAAGGATTCATAAATGCAGGATCACATCCAGTTTTCGTTGGGACTTGGGCTGCTCAGATTTCTGAAAATGATAAGAGTTTGTTTTGTTTTTATAGCAAAGTGGAACTTGCAGTGACATCAGATTTGAAGACCATTGTCTGCTACCACCCTTCGCTTGAGATTCCTTATGAGCATACAGAAGTATGACACAATGCACACATTTATATTTCTGACTCGTCAAGGCATTTAGTTGTCCACAGATTTGAGTCTTTAGGGCATCTTTTTAAATTTAAAATACTGAGGTACTTTTTAGTATGTGATCAGCACGTCTGTGAAGTAAGTGAATAATGAATATAGCCGTTGCCATGGGAAGGACCTTTCTCTTAGGTGAATTGAGGGAAAGTTGCAGAGCAAAAAAAGCTCAGGTATCACAGCATATAGTCACTCAAATAGTATTAAATGAGGCACTAAAATACTTGTGCACTACAAAGGAAACTTTTGAGTGTATTACTGAGAGAAAACTAGTGTCTGTCTATGAGTGTAATACTCAGAGAGGCTGTTTGGAATGCAGGTTATAGTTCACACATCCCACTGTGTGCAGATGCCTCAGTCTGGGCAAGAGGATATGAAGAAATGGTGCTGATGCTCTTTTCAACTTGAACCTTAAATTCCATTCAGCACTCTGAGTTCATAAAAGCCACAGAAAAGCTTTAAATATTGACTTTTATCTATCAGTAGTACTTTCAATGTGTTCTTTATGCTAACAAAAGTAAGTCTAATATTGTAGTTTAACATTTAGATAAACTTTTCTAATATACACTTTTTGTTTCAATTTTCAGATCTCATGTGCTAGTAAAATACTGCAGATTGTAGCTATGTTGCTGATGTACCCAATGTGGCAATTTCTCTCTGTGAAACTTAAAACAATTTGGCACTCTTTTCCTGCCAGTTACATATTGGTGTTTTAAAATTTATCAGTTGCACATGTCTCAGGGAAAACAAGTGTGAAAAACTAAAAGAGGGAAAAATATTTGTAATACTGCTAGTAGTTAGGCTTCCAGTTGAAAAGCATCTTGGTCTAAGCAGATACATAAACATTTAGAAGTGATGTTCTCCTTAAAGGTACACATCATCTAACAGCTTTTTAGCAATGATGATTGTCACTGTGAATCAAGTTCTAAATAGGAATGATATGAATACTTTTGTGTTAGTAGAACTGAAGCTTATGATTCAGCTAGTGAATTGTAAGAATGAGATTAGCAATAGTGATGACAAGAATGCTGATTTTAGGGGTAGGTAATGAGCTGCAGCACCTGGGCTAATTAGATATTTCTAGGCATCTGCTCCACAGTGCTGTGGCAGGCAGGGGCAATAAACAGCCTGTACAGTTACAGGCATTCTTCTGTATTCCTTTGGTTTCAGCTATACAAGGCATTACAGTTTGCTCTTATGTAGCTTGGCTTTTTGACTGTCTAAAACAAAAAAAAATAGGAGAAAAATGACATATATATACACTGCTGTTTTATAGCCCATTCCACGCCCAGATCCAGTGAATAATAAAGAAGAAAACCTTGACCAAGTTTTAAAATCCAGATTGAGTGAAAAAGAGCTGAAGAACAGTAAAGGTCCTACAATTGAAGAGCTCAGCAAAATGTTTTACACAACAAAACATCGCTGGTATCCCGTGGGACAGTAAGTATTTTCTTTTTAATGTTTGTTCCTTTTGGAGGTAAAGGGAAATACAGAAAGAATTTAATGACCAGATTCAACCTAGGATAAGTCATGTGGACTCTCACATAGAATTTTAAATGCAGTGTTGTGTAAATAGAAGGATCTGTTAAATTCTTAACGGTGCCCCTTTGGTAGCCTTTGCTGCTGCTTTTTTTTGTAAGATGTGTCACTGAGTAGACATTTCTCATACCAGTTAACTACTGGCTCGAATGATTAAAGTTGTGTAACAGAGTCTAGTACGTAAAATACTCTCAATGGGCATAACCAAATGCAGCTTGGAAACATGCACTGTCTATTCCTTAACAGCTCTTCAGAAAGAAATATCAATGGGGTAATTCTCAGACTTAATAAGTAGGAGTAGAGTAGAGGAGTAGAGGTTTCTCATTTGAAATGGTGAAAAGTGCACCCTGGTGTGCCTCGTATTCAGAAATCGAAGAGGAGCAGAGGTGCAAATTTATGACTGAGCTTAAAGAGGAACTGTGTACATTCAAATATAGTAATGGAAACAAACAGCATTCCGGTTTGTGTAGCTCCCTTCCAGTCCATGTTACTGCATCTTTTGGTAGCTGCTAATCTGATAGCCACGGAGATGTGATACAGACAAATTTTGTTGTTGTCCACAGAAAGCTTTTCAATTATTGTGCTTTGGGAATAGATATAAGGAATGGAACAGTAGGACTTTTATGGCAAAAGGGGAGGTGTTCCTGTAATGAGGATCAAACAGGATTTATCTTGTTTTAGGGTGCATAATTAAGAGGAAAGTATGGATCATTTTTGGTTGCGAAGAATTTGGTTTTTAGTTTGTCTGCAAATTATTACACTCTCTAAGGTACAGTCTGCACAACTCCTTTCAACATCAGCTCTCTTTGTTCTATAGCAATCGTTCTAGCCAAAAGGAAAGCTGACCATGTAATAAAATTAACTTGACACAAAGGATTAAGAATATAGAGCAGCCTTTGTGCCTATTCAGCTGTAGAACTGATTGAATTATTGCGTGCTTGTAGCAGATGTAGCAATAGAAATGAGTAGTGTTATGTAACTCCACAAACAACAGAGATGACATCTAATGAGTGGCAATGGGTTGTGCTCCTGTATCTTGTGTTTTGCTTACTTGTATAACCTCAGATCTGTCACTGGGGGCAGAAATATCAGGAAAATCAGACTATCCACAGCTTGCATTCATTGCAGCCTTCATTTCTTCTAGGTATCACAGAAGACGCAGGAATCCTAATCCTCCTAAAGACCGATAATTAAGACAACTTCTTGTTCATCACCACTTTGCTGTTAATCTTTATTGGAAATAAAAAGTCCAGAAAGTGAGATGTTTGGCTATAACAAAATATGCTTAACTGAATTTGTCTGTTATTTCCTACTTCAGCTGGTTGACAGGAAACCAGTGGAATGGCACTGATGAAACAGAGTGAGTGAAGGCAGCTGTGCATGCCTGATCAGGGAATGGGCTGGTCCGAGGGCAGGATGGAACAGGTGATGGAGTGCTCTGGTTAGACTCAGGCAGAGGCTCATCATTGGGAAAGTGAATCCACACAAGTCTTGTGTCAAAATGGGAAGTCTAGAACTGGACACATTAGGGTCTTTAGAAGTGTAGTAACTGCAAGGCAGGTGAGCTCAAACACTGAGGTATTGATGAAATAGTCGTTATGAAAAATATTATGTGAGGTATTTATGAAAACAAATAGTTCTGCTTCTTCTATTACACTTGTAAGGTAGCTGATTCCATGTTCAATTCCTACATCACCCAAGTGATTCTATTTAAGGCTATTGTTATGTACTGAAAACTGTCCAACTTGGTTAAATTTTAGCATCCAAGACCCTTCTAAATCGCTCACCATTCCCAAACACCTGAGAACTTCTGTGTGCATTTATGGTTCATGTGGGTTTTTGTTTGTTTAATCCCACCCCAGCTACTGCTCAGTGAGGATGCTGTGTTCATATATGTATCAAAGTAGCTATATTATAGCTAATAATAGCTAATACATGAGCTAATATGTAGCTCAGTAGAAGAAGACTTCTTTGCTTAGCAAGGTAATCACTGAAGACTCCTAGCCTTTTGTAGCTTGCCTGGGAGGAAGGATTGATCCTTTATTTTATAAAATGCTTTAAATTGAAGAAATCTGTTTCAATTCTTCTTAATCGCTTTAGCATTTTGTAGTGTTCAAATGTTTCTGCTCTTGTGATATTCTGTGTCTTCTAGAATTTTTTTCCCTTAGGAAAAAGAGGTTCTTTACTCCAAATTACAGTTTTAGGCATCAGCCTTCTGATAGAAGTGCCTCTGCAGAGATCCCAGTGGCTTCATAAAGAGCCTCAGAAAATAATTGCCTGATATACATCATACATTGTTGTTGTATTTGCTTTCCAAAACAACTTGGATAACCTAGGAAGGTTTTTGTTCCTTCTGTTAGTCTAGTGTCATTTTGTCAGCATGTGTTACCTACAGATTTTGCTAGAAGTTGAGTATCATATAAAATCTCTAATCCTGGTCGTGGTTAGTTTCTAAAGTTATTACTAAATAACCTTCTTGTCCTTGAATATCCTTTTTTTGTGAAACAAGCAATGTTGGATGTGTGTAAAAAGACTGCCTTTGAATACTTCTGGAGAGTTTTATGTACAGCTAGTTGAAGTATTGTTGTGGTTTAACCCCAGGCAGCAGCCAAGAACCACAGAGCCACTCACACACTCCCCACCCATGGGATAGGGGAGAGAATTGGAAGGGTAAAAGCTACAAAAACTCATTGACTGAGATAAAGACACTTTAATAGAGAAAGCAAAAGCTGCACACACAAGCTAAGCAAAACAAGGAATTAATTCACTGCTTCCCCCAGACAGAAGGTGTTCAGCCATCTCCAGGAGAGCAGGGCCCATCACGCGTAACGGTTCCTTGGGAAGACAAACCCCATCACTCCAGATGTGCCCCTTTCCTCCTTCTTCCTCCCACCTTATATACTGAGCATGATGTCATATGGTGTGGAATATCCCTTTGGTCAGTTTGGGTCACCTGTCCCAGCTGTGTCCCAATCTCCCATGCATCCCCAACTTCCTTGCCAGTGTGGCAGTACGGAAAGCAGCAAAGCCTTGGCTCTGTGTAAGCTCTGCTCAGCAATAAAAAACATCTCTGCATTATCAGCCCTGTGCCCTGCACAAATCCTAAACATAGCCCCATACTAGCCACTGTGAGAAAGTTAACTCCACTTCAGCCCAAACCAGCGCAAGTATTTATCTTGGTACTGTTTCTACAAAAAAAGCATTTTAAAATCTGAGTGCCTGGTGGCTGTTAATGGTTTATCATGGCAGAGCATGAATTAATTTTGCTTATTCACTCAGTTGAGCTTGTAAGATATCTGAGTCCATGCTAAAGCCAACATCAGCCACGTGATTTTGGCTCCACATTAACAATGTGTTCTCCCATGATGCTGACCTTGCTGTGGTGCAGGACTGTCTGTGGTGTGTAGGTGAAGGAAGGCTGCTCCGCTCTGCTGCTTCAGTCACACCGATGTGATCCTGCAGTTTATGCCTAAGACACAACTTTTACAATAGCTTGTAGTAATTCGCAGTACACATTTTAGTATTCTCATCGATTCATGGTGCCTGGTACTGACCCTGACCCACAAGTGAGCTTGCACCTTGGGTAGTGTTTTGTTATGTTCCACTGTATAAAACTGAGCCCCCTTTATTTTGGGAAAGTTAAAACCTAATTTGTCACTATTTTACTTCACTCCAGTGTAAGAAAATAATATCCTTGGACTAATTTGAACTTTAAATTATTTTCCCCAATTCTTCTCCAATACTTTTGCTTATTGCTGCCTAATACTACTAAGACATTTTGCTTTCAGAAACCTTCTGTTATGACATTTGCCTGTTGTTGCCTGTCTAACTGTCTTTATGATCAAACATCCACAGTCACAGTAGAAATGTTGGATTTCTCAATTTCTCCCAAACATGTTTGGATGCTTTTCAGGCATTTTGAGAGCTAAAAATCAATGATGTGTTGGACTGCTGTCTTCAAAGTACTTCCTGTTCTGACCAGTCACTGCAAACCGAGTCTAAGACACATTTACTATCTGTACCCTCTGCCATTTCCTTAGTAATTCCTAACACTGATAGTTTAAAATATTTCCCTGCATTGTGCTGCCACTTTCAATCTTTCTGTGTTTTCTTCTTCTAAATCTTTTTCCTGGGTCATCTGAAGTGTCACCTAATTAAAATCCTACTCTCACAGTAATTCCAAGCTATCTTCTTGATTTTCTAGACCTCAAACAGCTCCATAAAACTGCCTATGTTTCTCTTCACTTGAAATCTTGGAATTCAAATCTATCCACTTGATTCTTGTCCCACTTCTATGCAAAAGAAAATCCATTTAAAAGTTAGCTTGGGATTTCTATTTTCTGTTTTTCTTTGTCACTGAAAACTTTAGTTGCCAAAAAATTCACGATGTTAAATCTGCTCTGGCACTTTGTATCCAATTTTAGCCATTTGCTTTGTATCTAGGAGTTATTTAGTGTTCCAGACTCTATTAGGCTCATTGCTGTGGATAGTGTACAGTTGGGTACATCTTACTGATTAATTTGGGGGTTTTAAATGTCTCCCCTAAAAGTCTCCTCAGGCTTTGCTGGCCTGCATGCCATTAGAAAACATCAGTCAAGTCTCAAAACTTTTGTACTTAATTCAGACCTTTTAAATAGCAGTTCAATTTACCTCGATGTCCTAGTGAAAAGAACTCTTTACAGTCCTAGCTGGCCCCGAATGCAAAAAGGAAGATGCTTTTAAACCAGGTTTTTGCCTTTCCTGTGCGCGGGTGACGCTTCCCGCAATTCCCGGTGCCACCGCCAGGAGGCAGCGGCGCGCAGGGAGCGCTGGCTCTGCCTGAGCCTGGAGGGAGGACCAGATTTAACCCTGGGAGCGATTGATTGTTAGCCCTTCTTGCGTTAAACTTGCAAGTACTTCAGGAAAAGGAGCTTCTAGCAGGTCCAAAAGTGGCTGGATTAAAGGGGTCAAAGGGCTTGCCTGTTTGCTTTGACTTTTGTAAGGTGTCTGAGAGATGTGTGTTCATGCTTGAACAAAAAAAAAGCTCCACCCTCCTGGTTTGGGAAAAACTGAGTCGACAGAGGAGCAGTAATGGGACCCAGCAGCCAAACACACCCATATGACAAGTGCCATGTCTTTATACTTCAGTTCCTCATGATCACAATGGAGGCAGCAGTTACCCACCAATCCATCCACCCGCCCACCCATCCCTCCCTTCCCACCCCTCCAGACAGAAAGTTCTCATCTGTTGCTGCTGTAATGGGTCTGAACTTCATCTGTCATGTCCAAATTCTGCTGTACCACAATAAATCATTGTGACAGGTCCATTATAAGTCACAGTACTGAGTGCTGTTTAAAGCCAGCACTGCATTTCTCAGTTACTCAAGTCTTTATGGATCTTAGCAGCTGCTCTGCTGTAATTTCTCATGCTCATTCCATCCTCAAAAACAATGGAGAGATTAAATAGATGTAGACTGCATTCCTCATCTGTAATAGAGACTGTATATTTTATTTTAATGCCACAATATAGTATAATTGACCTAAAGCAAGCTCACTAGTCACCAGAATAAAGAGACAAACTGTGTACCTAAAATACATAAAAGTTGGATTTATCTCCAAGTCTGAGACAGCTAGTAATTAGACATCTAAGCCCGAGTTAGTCTTTGTAGACTCCTTTTAGTCAATTGGCACAGAAAAAGTACCTACACAAGGCAGTTGATCTTGTTTTAATGTTTTATTGTCTAGAATATGTTACACAATTGTTCTCTGGAGGTGCATTTTCCTCTGTGAAGGGAAGATGAAATTCAGATGCCTGTATAGGGGCAAATGAAAGCAGTCTTACCTTTCTCTTCTTTTCCTTTATTTAAGGAAACATCTATGTGAAAGGAAAATACTCCTCCAAAAATTCAGATAAAATAATTTTTGCTGTTTCTACTAGCCTTCAATAGCATGTAGTCCATATATAGGAACTCTTGGGTTTCTATATTGAGTAATTCACACACATTTCATGTGTAATTTTGAGTAAATTGTGTATAGGATTTTAACCTCACATCCTTATATTTAATCAACCCTCCAATGCTGAAAGATAATAATTAAGCTGGGTTTTTTCCCTTTGTTTCACTCAGTGTGTAGTCACAGGAGAAATAACATAGTTACTTATTTTATGTACCTTTGTAGCACCTCTTCTAATGAGCTCCTGATTCAACTGTTACCTCTAGGTTCTTCTAGGAAAACGAACACAAGTGATGATTTTCTGGGCATTTTGCACAGAATTATCTGAAAATGTAAATACAATTGACGCAGAATGTTGGTTCCATTGTATATAATTACAGCTGTTGGGACACTGCAGATCAGACAGTGGGAGCTATGTGGAAGCTGCATGAACTAAACAGCATGTTTGGTTAGCAGTTTTTCATTGCATGGCTTCTAGAGAAATAAAAGTTCATGACCTGGTGTACCACTTTATTAAGTGTCATGATGTAGGTAAGAAGTGATAATCAATGTATCACAAAGCTTTTCATGGCTTAGAGGCACCATAAGAGGTTGGAATGGCCAAAAGAAGTGAGAAACTTTGCCAACTAGTCTATGAAAAATAATAAATAGATAAAACAGTTGTGCTTATATTCAGCTTGTCAAATGATAAGCAGTCTCAGGTGAGAGGCAGTTCACCTTTTTAAGTAAGGCCAGTTTTGACTGCTAACAAAGTTTACAATTCCTCAGCAAAGGAGTCTCCCTACCAGCAAAATACGAGGTATAAAAAAAAAATTCTGGAAAATACATCTTTTCTGCTAAAACTAATAAAATTTTAACCATGTAAGTATCACAAAAAAATTAAACAGTGAGAAGTGGCTATTTAATTAGGGTGCTGCATTAAGCCATTACCATGTAGAATAAAAATTAGCCTAAGTAAAAGCTTAAACTATTAAAGCATGACCCTACTGTACAAACATGTATTTCCTACTCACTAATGGTAAGAAAATAGAGCTTAATAGCTTCATACAAAGATTAGTGTTTCTTAAACACTGCTAGTTTCTCATTCAAATGTGTTTTATTTGTTTAAATGCTAAGTGGCATTTTTCTTAAGTCAACATCTATAGAAATTACACTGCATCAGAGCTGTGCTGCAGTAGTGATCTTCACCTTCTGCTTTAGTTACAACACGCTGATGATTTCAATTGAATAATAAACAAATGCCAGGGAAAAATTTTTCTTGACCCCTAATTAGTTAACATTCAGTTGATAGAAGTAGCACATGGCTTCATATCCCTTTTTGAAATTTATTTTGTAATTTTTAATCCTGCCTGGTTTCAGTATGGGTTGACATGCTATTTACCAAGAACAGATGTTTACAGAACTCCCTTTCCCCCATGCCACTTTTGATACAGTTAAAATCCTGGAATTAGTGATGGGGAAACTGAGGGAGGCAGAGTTCCACAAAATTAAGAACCAGAGTAAGAAAAAGGAATTCCTGTCCAAAATAGAAGCAGAGTGCAAACAAAATTAATGCAAAGTTCATCATAAGCAGAGGTAAGAATAAAGGCAGAGAAATTCCCTTTCCAGAGTGTATATTTGTATCACGTCTACTAAAATAAACATGCTGGATGTTGGCTGCATGGGCTACAATTCATTGACTTTATATGGCCATATTTGTGAAGAAAGTGTTGAAGTGAGCCCAAAGAGGCCACTGGTAAAGGCTGAAAGGTGACACAATGGCCTGTGAAGAGAAGAGCAGTGGTGGTTGGTACCTACACAGTGCTTAGCCAGTCCTTGTCCAGTCTGAGGACAAAAGTTTGAATCGCTGGAAATGGGTGAGCGTTTTAATATGACCAAGATTTCAACACATGACTTCTTGGAAATGTTACAGGAAAAGCTTTGTATTCCTTTAACAGTGATGCATTTATCCTGCAGTAAAAAAATACCTGTGCCTATGCTTTACCATGCCTATGTTTACCATGCCTATGTTTACCATGCCTGAGGTGGTCCCCAGCAGCAGACGTGCTTGGCATCCCTCATACATTACTGCATCCCAGAACATGGAACACATGCCTTCACTTTCATGCCAGGAAAGCACCCTGCTCACAGGCTGCAGTACCATTGCACATCATCTCGGATACTTCAAACTGAAAAATGACACCAAAAAATCAGAATTGCATGTTGGGTCTATAGGGGCACCAGAAGGAGTGCTCTACAGGGAACTAGTCCCAGCTAGTGTGAACACAAGCCAAGCCTCTTAACATCAGGGACTTTTTTTTTTATTTAGAGATAAAAGCATGCCCTCTGAAATAAGAAGTGTGAACTCACAGCATTTTTATAGATAACCTGAGCTCAGTTCCTTTGTCTGTTCAGAGTTCCAAGTCTGAATGAGTCTGGCACAGGCTTATGGGGACACACAAAAACAGTCACACGCATAATTACTGCTCTCTAAGCAACTTGAATTATTGAGATTCTCCAATCCAGTTCAGAGATGCCCCAGATGAGACTCCTGTAAAAATAAAAGGATTTTTCTTCTGAATAAACAAATATGCAGAGAAGAAAGTGTATTTCTATAGCTTCAAGCAAAATCTGGATTTAGGACCAAGCATCTTCAACAGTCCTTGTTGGAGTAAATGAACCATACCAAAGGTCACTAAATGTCAATGTTCTGCAATTTTCAGCCTTCAGAGGATCAAAGAAATCTGAATAAATGGTTTGAGTTGAGACATTTGGCAAAATAATGAGGTGAAAGGCTTTCAAAGTTTTCTGGAAAAAAACAACCACAGTAATTGGACATAATTCTTAAAATCTTCATTTAGGCATTACTAAATAAAAATGCTGTGTTTCCTTTTTAGGGCTAGTGAAATGTCAACAAAAGAGAATAGTGGTATAAAAAAACAAAGAGCTGTTTTCCAGTTATTGTTAGGGCATAAGGGGTTTGTTTATTCAAAAATCTGTGATGCTGGAAAATAAGATGTTCGCTTTAAATAGCTTGCCAGGTGGTGTTTTGGTTTTATTTTCCTTTTCAGCTGTACTTGCATGATAAAGTAATTTTGCTAGAAGTACACTCCCAGTTCAGCACAGATTTTTTAACAGTTAATCTCCTTACCTGGCATACTTTCACTCCCTTAGAACAGCCCAAGGAACTGATCTTGAAAACACCCAAGGAGATTAAAAGATACACTTCAGTCGATTATTGAAGTTGAAGTTGGAAGCGTAGTTGATCAGTCATTTGGGGAATCTCATTGTTGTTGCTTCGTCTTTCCAGCAGCCAGTCCAAAGGGATTCATTTACATCTCACTAGTACCTCTGACTAAGTAGGAATTTTGTCTAGCTTGTGAAAGCTTCTAGAAATAATCTATTTTTAAGTGCTAAGTATATAAATGCAAATTGAGTGGAAACAGCTGTTATTTACATTCTGTGGACACAGATTTGGGGAATCTCATTGTTGTTGCTTCGTCTTTCCAGCAGCCAGTCCAAAGGGATTCATTTACATCTCACTAGTACCTCTGACTAAGTAGGAATTTTGTCTAGCTTGTGAAAGCTTCTAGAAATAATCTATTTTTAAGTGCTAAGTATATAAATGCAAATTGAGTGGAAACAGCTGTTATTTACATTCTGTGGACACAGCACTCCCTGATTTTTTTTAAAGAAAAAAAGCCACTGAGAGATTGAAATGCCATTAAAGAAACTGGAAAAATAGGGATCTAATAAAAATACATGCAATGGACCACATTGTCAGGTGGTATAATTGGTAAAGCTTTACAGGTTTGCCACCATAACATTATGTAGCCCACCTGCCAGGAGAACTTGAAGAACTCCATGTATTTCTTGGAGAAAGTGGGGGGAGGGTTTGGAGGAATGAAAATGCTGAAACAAAAGCATATGAACAAATTCATGTTTCAGCCTTTTATGCAACGGCCAGCAGAGAGCCAGGCATTTTCAGAACAAAGCCCCCATTCACAACAAGACTTTGCTAGGGACTTATGTCAGTTTGAGATTATGTTCTGGAAAAATTACAAAAGCTCCTGAAAAATCTAAGCAGCATATTGTAGACCAGTGTCAGTGGAAGCAAAGGACTGTGCTGGAGGGAGAAGAAACCTTAGTGTGAGAGCTCTCCTCTTCAATGAACCCAAGCTTTTTACTAGCCTGACAGAGGTCGTCCTGTGTGTCCTCTGTACCTGTCCCCCTTCACTTACCTGGAGCAGATCCTGCTGTCACATGTTCCACTGGGAAACTCATGCTCCCTCCTGCCACGCCTGCTTCTATCTGTAACATCACCAGCAACCAGCCAGAGTAAAATGAAGTAATAGACTGTCCTCAGAAAAGGTTAGGCATGTTTAAAACATGGCTGCTAATTACATTTGGATCAAACCCACTCAGTCAAACTGACGATAGGAACCTGGGATTGGGAATTAAAGGTGGGATTGTTTTGCTAGGTTTTCCTGATAGAAGGAAAAGGATTTGAAACACCCAACACAGCTAAAGCTCAAGCACTGCAGAAATGCTTGATTCTTAAGAGCCTGTTGAGTGATTCCCTCCAAGATTAGTTCTGTTTGACTTAGCATTGCTTTGTGCCTACCAGCACACAGAACCTGTCATAACGCAGGGAAAGGTGGGACAGAAATTTCATTCCTCTTCCATTTTCAACACACTCTTGCCTGCTGTTCTGTCTTATGCAAATGATACATCTGATGGCTAAATCCATCCTTTCGTTCCTTCCCAGAACAACCACTGATCTACAGCAGCAGGTTTTGCAGCTCCTTCTGTCTAGCATCATGTGGCATGAAATGCTGGGGAAAAATTCTGCTGTGCCTTAGGCATCTTTCTGGATCAAATTTATTCACAGAGGGATAATTTATCAGAGAAGTGAGCTCTGAAGAGACTGCTAAAAATAGTGTTAAAATTTTGAAATACAGGGCAATGGCACTGAAAGTCAGAAAACATGTCTAGCCCAAACTCACACTTTTTAAAAGGCTTTGCATATTTTGTCATAATTATGGATATTATTTTCCCTCCTCCATTCATTTATAAAGACAGAGAGATAATAACAAACTTCAGCAAATCTGAATTTGGTTACACAGAGCCATCTGTTAATTCTGGTATATGGCAGTAGAGGGCATCTAAGGACTTCAAGTCACATATGGTAAGGGATTAAAATCAGATGGCTAAAGGAGTTAGTACTCATCCCCAGCCATTCCCCTCACCCCGTGACAGAACTTGCCACCTCACAACCAAACGGCTCACAAAGCTGCTCCTGAACGAGGATAGTTTCGAGCCACACTGTAACTGGGGCTGATCTTAACACACCAGGCCGAAAGCTGCAGTTGTTTAGGAGATGCAGGAGTTAATTTCTCTTTGCTGCTGCAGGCAGCACTGTCAGAGCCCCAGGAAGGATCCTTCAGGTACAGTACAAGGGGAGAGAGTAACTGCCTCAGGCAGTCTATTCAGTTTTATCTACTACTGTTGGAGCATTAATTTCCACATACCTGGGAAAACTGCTTACAGGAGAGGCAAGCAGTTCTGAGGATGGACAGGCCATGCCAAGAAACGGCAAACTGTGGACCAATGCTCTTTTCTTAACCAGAAAGAGTAGCCCTATGTCTATTTCCTCCGTTGAGCCTGAAAACTGCCAGTCTGTCTCTCTGGCCTGTATTTCAGTTTATGTCCTCCCAACATGCCAGTCAGTTATAGGACGACGACTTGATCCATCCTGACACAAAGCAAGCACTAATCCTGACAAATAAAGAGAGAGAAGGTAGCTGGCAGCTAGCGCTGTTTTCTTGTCATCTGTCCAGGTTTGTATGACATTCCACATCCAGCCTCTCTTTATACTGAAGCAGGGAAAACAGCCATGCCTGTCTTGAGCCAAAAGAAGCCAACACGTCAGAGGCAGGTTAAGTTCGTTACCTGATGCTAACACTTAATGCACTAATCTGAAAAATGTATTTGAGCCCAGCAGCATATTCACATACCACGGGCAACATATTTTCAATTAACTGTAAGAAGTTTAAAATTATATAAACACATTAGTAAATGCTGATTATCCTGTTATTCAAACTCCTGAATACAGCTGCACGTCAGGCCTTATGCCGAAGTCTATTATAGCCTTAGCCTGAAATTTAAAAGTGGCTCATTCCCAGGAAAAGGTTCTACAACTCATTTAATGATTCACAGTGCTCCTGAAATGATATTCATCTGTCTGCTCTCCATGGCAGCACTTTCAATCATAAACACTTAATTGTAGGAATTCATCCTCAAGGCCAAATAGCTCTGGGGGAATTAAACCATCTTTAATATAAGAACTAGAGCAGTGATTTAAAATTAATCTTTTTCTGATGGGATGCCATTTATTCAGAGATGCATAACCCAGTTTCTTCTGCATCTTCGTTTTACTTTGCACTCAAAAATCTCCCCTTTGGAGATAGCCACTGCATCACCTGTTTGAGTTTCCCTTATGAGTTTCAGAACTGACTCCTTGCCAACAAAGGAACTTTAATTACTTATGGATTGGCAGAGCACAGGAGAGCTGCCTGCATGCCTACTGTCAGGAAAACTTTCTTCACAGGCATTACTTGCTCTCTTTTACTTTGAGAAGTAGGACTTGCAACTGGCAAGAAAACATCTCAAGCCTCCTCAAGCATAAAAGGCTTGTTTTTTCTGGCAGCATCTAGGACGAGAATGCAAGATTTCACTCTGCTTTCAGCTGTGCTATCTCTAGGATTTTTCTAAAACAAAGACAAGAGTGTATGTTTCTCTAAAAATCCAGAACTTCGAAGAACTTGGTTCTGAACATGTGTATGTGTGTATATATATATACACCTATATGCTCCTTCTCAAGCGTATACACATTTTCTCAGCCAAAAAACCCAAGGTAAATAAATAGTACAGTCACAGCATTTTATACTATAATCTGAATATTAAAATCCACAACAAATATTCTCCTAGTAGTTCTTTGAAATGAGTGCTATCAAAGTGGCCCTTCCCAACAGTCTTTTTTTCTACCACATTCATAAGAATGAAGTGAGACAGGGAAGAATATGCTGTCAAAGCATCTGTCTTTACAACTTGTCCTCTGGTAACTCTCAGCAATATTTAGCTAGTTTTAGTCAGAGTGAAACTGGATAATTCACAAAATAACAAAGTGAGAGACCAGAATTCTGCTGTTTATAAAGAAGCCTAACGTAGTATAGAGTGAAAACTGCTGTGTAAATTAACCTTTCTTTTGTAGTTAGTACCGTGTCACCACGTTCCACTTCTCCTTAACAATTTGAGCCAAATTACTTTTAGGTTATTTTGGTTTTACTTTAAACTGTAAATGGTAAATTAGAGAAACTAAGAAAGCACTGCATTTAATTATTTTCATTCAAGATCCTAAGTATGTCTAGATAACTTCTCACTCAATGCAGTTGAGGCCTTTAGTTTTAAATAGTAAAAAGCACATGATGAGGTGAGAGAAGGACTTAAACGACACCTTTTTATGGTCAGTTTCATGCTTGTCGGTGATTATCTGTCTAGCTATCCACGAAACCAAAGGAAACGATCCTTGCTTTTCTCTAGTGCCTCTGAAAGAAAAGAATCTGGATGTTATTTCAGAGTACTACTCTTAGTGCCATCTCTTGATGGTTTGCTTTTAAATTACAAGTGCTGGTTTCCTTTTAGAGCGCTCCTGATTCATGGAAATTATTTACTGAATTTTTTGATTATTCTCCTTTACCAAATGTATATTCTCAGGAAAGACAAAGCATTCACATCTGAATAGCTAAAAATGGCAGGAAATAAGGTGGCAGCTATTAAGAGTAAAATTATTTGGTATAAATCACAATCTGTTTCATCAAAACATTCTGTTCCTCAGGCAGCTGGAAAGAGCAGGGTGACCCCATTTATGAAAATACTTGTTTTCTCTGTGTTCTATTTGTTATATTTTAGGAACCCTTTGTGAAATAAGCAAACCTTCCTCCTGACTGCTAAGCGAGAAATTCTCTGAGAGTTCACCTTGCAGATCTTGTTTGTGGTATGGAGCTACAATTAACCTGGTCCAGTGTGCTGAGCTAAAGGCTCAATATTCCTATTTCTCTGCTCGAGCACCAGATGTGCTCCCTAACCACTGCAATCCCAGGACAGGGAGGAACTGTGGCAGTTGTACATGTTATTTAGATCAGTTCAGGTAAACAGTTGCCAGAATATGGTCAGTAAGTAGACGTATGTGACAAGCAATAGTTGGGCTTTTAACTGAACGGAGTTTTATCTGACCAAAGGGTATGTCATGGATAATGGATACTTTGTGCTGCATTTCTGGGAAGAAAGGATGCAGAGAGCAAGGAAAGGCCCCTTGTATTCTTCCAGGTAGTGAGATCAATCTAGCTTAATAAATCAGTAAACCTTTTCAGCAAATCAGAGCAAATTTAGCAAAATCATCTGGGCTAAAAACACATTGTCCCCTCCTCCGCTCACATCATATTATGTAAATAAATCAGCATGCTAGCTCTCCAGTAAATTTGGCATACTTTTCAGGAACAATGTGAACATCATTTCTAGCAACAGGCACTTCACACGACTGCAAAAACGTTGTTGCCTCCTTTCTTGGTCATGAAAGGGATTTTTGCCTAAAGAAAAAATAAAAAATAAATTCACTCATCTCTCCCTTTCTTGAGCACATACATATGAAATCAAGTCAGAAACATAATATATATTCTGGTTGCGATTTTCAAGAACTCTTAATATTTGTGTTTTCACTACTAATATAAATCCTGGTTAAAAATGGTTGATATACAGTCAAAACCAAAATGTTCATGAACAGTAGAAACTCTCTGGAAAAAAATAATCAGAGAGTTTGTGCCTTTCATCCCGAGTCAGGTGATATGCCTCCAAAACTGGCTCAGAAGCATTCATAACTGCACACGTACAGGCAATGTTTCTCCTAGAATTGCTACCCCAAAACATGCAATTAAAAATAAATAAAGCATTTGGTTTGAATTGTGCTTATAATTTTTAAGTCTCCATTTGTATATATTTTCATGTTAGTGACTGTTTAGAAGAATTACTGTTTGTTATATGGCAAATTAAAAAAAAAAACCCTCATTTTGCTTACAGGTTAGAAAGCTAAGTTTTCAGAGTCTGTTCTTTTCTCTTTCTCCATTTCACATCTTTCTCCTGCTCCGTTCTATTTTTTATATAATAAAACACTTAAGGCAGACCAGGCATGTACTAAACATCCCAATTGCAAAGAAGCTAAAAAGTAGCTTTAAGTAGTTTCATGCACTACATATGGTCCATAGTCCCAAAAGTGATTTATTTGAGTCACTTTTTCTTACCCTTAAAACTCTATCTTTTTCTCCCCCGTGACTGTATGGAAGACTCACAGAGACAGAGGAGAAAACCAGCAACTTGTTGAAAGAAACAGTGCACTCCACCGAGCCTATAGCACTTATGGAAGCCTTAACCCAGAGAATAAAGGTAACTGTGAACCAGAGTACTCTTATGAGGTGCCAATAGTGTCATTTAAAGATCAATTTGCAGGTTTTTTTAAGCTTGAATTTCATTATTCTTGTAACTTTATGAGATATTTAGTGCTATCTTTAAAAGGCATTAACTTCTTATGAAAAAAATTAAAAGAACTCTGTTTAGGAAAGATCCTGCTGATATACTGCCTATTTAATTTTTATGCTACCTTTTTCATAACAATATCTGAGGTTTTCAGTAACAAATATTTATTACATTCTTCTGTTCTTGTTTCTCATTCACCACATAAATCGTGGTCTTCCTCTTTCTGCCTTTATAGCAGCCAGCTGTGGTTTTAGAAACAAATTATTATGACTTCAAGTGACGAATAAACATCAGAAGCAAAGGAAGTCTTGAGATACTATCACATATTTTCATAACAATATCTGAGGTTTTCAGTAACAAATATTTATTACATTCTTCTGTTCTTGTTTCTCATTCACCACATAAATCGTGGTCTTCCTCTTTCTGCCTTTATAGCAGCCAGCTGTGGTTTTAGAAACAAATTATTATGACTTCAAGTGACGAATAAACATCAGAAGCAAAGGAAGTCTTGAGATACTATCACATAAAAATCCCATAATAACGTAGCGACTACAGCAAAGCTGTAAAAAAAGCAGCTTTGCATCTAGACAAGATGTATTCCATTTCTCCAAGATGCATTAGTGAACTTTAAAGGAATAGCCCTAATTTGAACACTATGACATTGAAATAACATATTTTCGAGAAAAGCTCTGTGCCTGCCTAGACAGAATTACTTTAGTACTAAAAATAGATCGGTATTACTTTTTTGATTGTTTTGCTGAACAAAGCCAGTGCCATTCTGAAAAAGTAATATAGATTTCATGCAAGATCTCACGTCATCAGTAGCTGAACCGTCAACTAAATTTCAAGGGACACAATCCTATTCTCTCCCCTCTTCATATCTAGCCAACGAAAAAGTTAGTGGGAGATTCCACAATTTACTGGAGGCTGGATCTGAGACTATCTGAACTGCGTGGACAAAAACAGGAACGGGAATGACCTTCAAGACCTAAATGGTTTTAAACTATTTCTGAGAATACCTAAGACAGCCTGTTTGTTCTTCAGACCTCATTTTAAATCTGTGCTGCTGCCAGTGATTAAAACCACCTTTGTTCATAAACTGAATAAATTAAATTCAAAAGCACCCAGGCATTACAAACAGCTGAAACCATACTGACCAATATTCCACTTAACAAAGTAGATTTTTCTCCTCGGATGAATTTGTTCAATTAATAAATACAGTACTTAATTTTTAAGATAACTATTAACTCTCTTATGCCCTGATGCTTAAAAATGATAAGCAATAGCTACTACAAAATCCATCAGGAACTGTCTTTTTTTATTTATTTTTAAGAAACGCTGAATTTCAGGCGTTACTGTGGAGTGAGATCTAAGGCAGTGTATCCCTGTGGGAGCTTTCTCTGTGCACCGAAGCTGACCGGCTCCCTCGGCCAGACGGTCCAGCCTAATACATATTCATTTATCTCTTCGATAACGAAGGCTCCCTTCCCCCTCCCGCTCCGATTTTTAAGATTATTTTGCGTTGTTTTATACCTTTTTTCCCTTCCTGAGGAGTTTAAAAAGACACCCCTTGATACTTTTCCCGTGAATTGTCCCTCCCAAACTCCGACGGACAATTTACAGGGAGCCCTGACCTGCAGCCAAGGGCAGGGGTGAGACTCTTACGGCTACTTTTTCTTTTTTTTTCCTCCTTTTTTTTTTTTTTTTTTTTTTTTTTTTTTTTT
>NW_008685696.1:0-234 GCF_000695815.1 Acanthisitta chloris | reverse complement strand
AGGCCGCCCGGGCAGCGGCAGAAGGTGGCTGGTACTCCGAAGAGCACCCGCGGCGCAATCACTCATCTTTGCGCAGAAAAACAGCTTCGTGATTATTAAAGAAAAAAAAATAATTTAAAAAAATGGGGATGGGGGGGAGAAGATCGGCGCGCGCATCGCGGGTAATGGCTGTTTGTAGCAACGAGGTATTCAGCGCCGGAGGGTGAGGGGGGTGGAGACCGGGGTGGGGTGTCC
>NW_008685695.1:0-1179 GCF_000695815.1 Acanthisitta chloris | reverse complement strand
TTTTGACCTCTGAGAGTCTTTTGACCCCAATTTTGGGGTTATTTTGAGCCTTGATGAACCTTTGGCTCCATTTTGGGTGAGCTTTGGAACCCCAGGAGACCTTGGGCACCACGTTGAGTTCCAGACTTGCGGGAAGGGTGGGGGGTGAAGGTTGGGGGGACCCTCCCCCAGACCCCTCACCCCCTTCCCTCAGCACCTCCTGGAGCGTTCGTGGTACGCCGTGACCGAGACCTGCTTGGCCTTCACCGTCTTCAGGGACGACTTCAGCCCTCGCTTCGTTGCCCTCTTCACCCTCCTCCTCTTCCTCAAGTGCTTCCATTGGTTGGCCGAGGACAGAGTGGACTTTGTGAGTTTTGGGGGTGGGAAACAACTCCCAAAATGACCCTCAACCAACCCTTCAAACCTTTTTTTTTTTTTTTGGGTGGGAGAACTCAACTCTTATCTTCTTGTGCAGATGGAGAGAAGCCCAAACATCTCTTGGCTCTTCCACTTCCGCATTGTCTGTGAGTATCCAGATGTCCTGGGGCAGGGAGATAATTTGGGCACCTCATTTGCATGGGATGATGAGGGACCTGGTGGGGCCTGATAAGCCTTATCGGCACTGGCTCGTTAACGAGGGAGCACTAATGGATTTTTTTTGAGGGGGTTGATGAGCTCTGGGTGGGATATGAGGCTATCAGATGTGGCTTGAAGCAGCCACGACTCAATCTCGTTAGCAGGATGTCTTAATTAAGCCTCTCATTAGATCCCCAATGCTTCCTGAGGGTCCTGCTCACCTGGTGGGAAATGTTTTGACTCCCCCAGAGCTTTGGTTGTTGGGATCTCCCCACCTGGAGGTTCGTTAGCACCTTCCCTTGTTATCTCTTCATCCCAATTCCTTCCCCATTCCACAGCCTTGATGTTCCTGCTGGGCATCTTGGACTTCCTCTTCGTTAGCCACGCCTACCACAGCATCCTCACGCGTGGAGCTTCTGTCCAGCTCGTCTTCGGCTTTGAGGTGGGTCATGGCTTCCCTGTGGGAACAGACCAACAGCTCCGCTCGTTGTCTGTACCCTCAAACCCTTGTGTCTATCTCTGGGATGGACCAGCAGCTCCTGGGATGGACCTTCCTGTCCCTGTGTCCATATCTGGGATGGACCAGCAGCTCCTGGGATGGACCCTCCCATCCCACATCTATCA
>NW_008685694.1:2348-2581 GCF_000695815.1 Acanthisitta chloris | reverse complement strand
GGAGCACTGGGAGGGACTGGGAGGGACCGACCCGCGCGCTCTGACCATCTCTGCCCCTGCAGAACTTGGCTGACCTGGCGGGCAGCGACCCCAGACTGGGAGCACTGGGCCAGGACCAGGGACAGGGCCAAGAGAGGCGACAGCAGCAGCCGCGAGGGTGAGCGTCCCCCCGCAGGGACAGCGGTGGCCTCGTGTCCCCTGTGTCCATCATCCGTGTCCTTGGGGTCACCTGG
>NW_008685694.1:802-1717 GCF_000695815.1 Acanthisitta chloris | reverse complement strand
TGTCCTGTCCCATGTCCCTGTGTCCTGCCCCATGTCCCTGTGTCCTGTCCCATGTCCCTGTGTCCCTGTGTCCTGTCCCATTTTCCTGTGTCCCCGTGTCCTATCCCTGTGTCCCCTGACCCTGTCCCTTCTCCCACAGACTGGAGAACGGTGATGACAGTGTCTCTCCTCAGCCCAAGGTAGGACCACCCTGGGGGCACAGAGGGTCCCACAGATGTCCCCTCAGAGAGAGGTGACATCTGCCACCCTGTCCCACCTCGCCCCAGGCTCGGAGCTCTGGGAATTGGCTCGGGAGTCAGGAGGAGACAATCCTGGACAGCAGCTGTGCCTTGAGAGCCCAGGACAAAGGTAGTGCCACCACGAGGGGACTGTCCCCACCAGTTTGGGGACACTACAGCCCCTTCTGTCCCCACAGTGCCCTATGAGGTGTACAGAGCTGACCACTCATGCCTGGTGACGGTTCTGCCGGTCAATGCCTCGGTCAGGGATGTCCTGAGGGCACTTGGACCAAGGTTGGGACAATCTGGGGACCACGTCCTGGTCAAGGTGAACTCAGCTGGAGGTCAGTGGCTCTTTGTCCCATTCCCAGCCTGGATTTGAGTTCTTCTCCATCCTGGCACTGATGATAGGAGGATTGGAGCCTCTTCCCTAGTGAGGCTCAGAGAGTTGGGGCTGTTCAACCTGGAGAAGAAGAGAAGGTTGTGTGGAGACCTCAGAGCAAACTGTCAGGAGCTCAAGAGGCTCCAGGGAAGGTGCAGAGGGACTTGGTTAGGAACTGGAGGGACAGGACAAGGAATGAGGGTGGTGAGACACTGGCACAGGTTACCCCAAGGAGGCTGTGATTGCCCCAGGGAGGTTGTAGATGCCCCAAGGAGGTTGTGGTTCCCTCAAGGAGATTGTGGATGCTCCAAGGAG
>NW_008685694.1:0-457 GCF_000695815.1 Acanthisitta chloris | reverse complement strand
AGCCTTGCCCAGCCTGCTCTGGTGGGAGGTGTCCCTGCCCAGGGCAGGGGGTTGGCACTGGATGATCTCCAAGCTCCATCCCAAGATCTGAACATCCTCTGTCCATCCCCTCTCCACAGACAAGGTTGGGCTGCAGTTGGATGCTGTTGGTGTCTTCACAGCTCTGGGACTCAACGAGAGACTCTTTGCTGTGAGCCTGGAGGAGCTGAGCAGCTTGGTGAGCATGGGGTGGTCCTGGGGTGGTCCTGGGGTTGGTCCTGGGGTGGTCCTGGGGTGGTCCTGGATTTGATCCTGAGGCTGGTCCTGGTGATGGTCCTGGAGGTGGTCCAGGGGGTGGTCCTAGGGTTGGTCCTGGGGGTGGACTTGGGGGTTCTCCTGGGGCTGGTCCTGGGCTGGTCCTGGGGGTGGTCCTGGAGATGGTCATGGTGGTGGAACTGGGGGGGGTCCTGGGGATGGT
>NW_008685693.1:4681-14656 GCF_000695815.1 Acanthisitta chloris | reverse complement strand
AACAAGCTAGAAGAGTGCTATTAATTAAGAGTCTCATATATACTTGGTAATCCTTGCTATCAGTTTCCCAGGATGTAAGAGCGGGATGCAGCTTAAAATTGAAACCTATCATGAGTAAGAATTATATGTATTGACAACCAGTAAAAAGTTGCGTGATAAGTGCACAGCTGCATGTATGGGAGACTTTATACTATAAATACTGTTAGGTGCCCAAAATAAAGTATATCTTAGGTAGGTGGAGGATTTAGTTAAAATAAGGTAAATCATTTAGTTGTTATAGGTTTGTTGTTAATGTTGATAGCATGTGCTCGTAAGATTAATTTCTGGAAGGGTTAGTAAAGCCATGAAGCAAGCCTGGATTGCTCAAAAAAAAATGGGGGATATGTTGGAGAATTTCTGATTGCTAATGGACATGTGAGCAATCCAGCCTTGCTAGCAGCGCCTGAGCAAGCTGCAAGCTGAGCAATGTGAGAAAGGAGGTAGCAAGATAAGCAGCTCCTGGCTGTGGGATGCAGGAGCTGAAGATGGTTAGAGGTGGAGAACAATGATTGGGGCATTTTATGATTGATATGTTAATAACCAATTATGTTGTGTGTAAGGTGGGCTAGTAATAGTAGTTAACCAATGATCAGTGGAAGCTTATAATAGGTGTATATAAAAGAATCACTTTTGTAAATAATAAAGGTCAGTCACGAGATAATAATGGTGTCACCTCTTTGTACGCAAACTACCGCACTGGAGGTCCCTTCAAGAGGATTGGAAGTATCATCAGCCCTTCCATTCTGCCTGAGGACTTGCCAACTGGAAACTGGAGTGGCATTTATCGTTGAAGGATTCCTTGTGGTGGTTGTTCTCCCTTTCAACTCACGTACCCGTGCTGCTGGGGCAGAAGTGGGTTTTCCATCCCACTTCTTCATGTCCTCTCTGTGGTTAGGCAGAAAGAACCATAGGGTACCTCTTGGTGTATATTCTCTCCCTTGAGCAGAGGGGCATCTGTTTTTAAAAGCAGAAACTCTGGTCTGTGGTGACAGGGCGCAGAGCACTTCCTCGTTAAATTGCTGTTGGTTCTCTCTAAATTGCTGTAAGTCCTTTGATAGTCTTTCCACAGCCAGGACCTGCTGATTCTGTGATTTTGTGATTCTGTGATGTCCGCATGTCCGTGTGGGAGGAGAGATATTGTCTTTGTATTGATGGAGTTAAGTAACCAAATCCTGCACTGTGTGTTCTCCTCCTTTCCATGGCACCACTGCCAGTGAGTTGGCATATGATGATGGCACACTTCGTAGAAACGTCTGCCCATGTATCATGTACACTGGACTTCATCTGGCTCCATAGGGAACTGCTCGGTATTTGACTCATTATAGAGTATCTCCAGCACAGCCAGTTCTCTCAGGCACTGGATACATTTCTCCATGGTGTTCCAATTGCTTATTTGCCCTGATAGGTCCTCCCTAAAACAGTACCTTTCCTTCACACGTGACACGAGATGTCTCCAGAGGTTGAGAATTTCTGTCTTTTTTCCAGTCTCCCTGTCAACACATGCATCCCTGCCCAGGGAGCCCAGCTGCTTGGCTTCACTACCCTCTAGTTGCCAATTGTGGGCCCCTTTATCCCAGCATTGGAGCAACTAACTTATAATGTGCTCTCCCTGCTGGCAGATGAAATCTTCTAATGTCTCGCAGCTCACCTGAGGATAGAAATTGGATGGTTATCTCTGGTTCTGTCTCTTCCTGCTGTTCTGAGGGCCCTGCTTCCTCTTCATCCTTCACTACATGAACTGATTTTGTCTTGGATTTCTTCTTCTGTATGGGAGCAACTGCTACTGGCATGGGTTATTCCTCTGGTTCAGCTGCAGTTTGAGTGACCACAGTGCCTGTTGAATTACTTCCCTCCTCCTCCCCCTGAGGGTGCTGTCTAAAACTGGCCCATTTTCTCCCACCTTGCATGCCACTCATGACTATGCACCCTTGAGGAAGATCTCTGGATAACTCTCCTAAATATCCCTTTTGTATGTCTGAACATAATGTAGACTGCACTGAGGAGATCTGACAGAAGCAGCATGCTTTCCTTAACATCTAAAGGGAATTCTAAATTCTCAAAAGCTGTCGTAACAAAACTGAAGGAGCAAAAGGGGGTGAAAGGCTGGGGAAAATCATCCCCTCCCGTTCTTCCCATGGGCTGGGTGCAATTATTGATGAGTTCCCAGAGGTGGCGCCCGGGGTAAGGGCAGAAAAACAACACTGAAAGCACATCCCAAATGACCCTCAGGGCACTTGATGTTATCATTTCATAAGCTGTTATCACATAGTACAGCAACAAAACAACCCTGATCCCTTTCCCTCTCCTGAAAAAGAGCACCACAAAGAGCACATGGTTCATATACAGGAGTATATACAGGGTTAGGTACCACAACCACATGAACAGACAAAGCAGCATTGTGACCCGTGGCTCTGGACCTAATACAACAAATGCCTAGATCAGATCTGTTTCCAATCTGCCTTGGTCAGGTGTGTTGTTATCTCAAACTTTTGTGCCCCATGTTGGGCACCAAAATAAGGCTGTCATAGTTTGGGAATAGTATTCCCCAATTTAGTGTTTCCCACTGAAACACCCCAGACCATGAGCCACTTGCTAACTCCCCAACCCCTCCCCCCCATCGTGGGATGATGAGGAGAGTTGGGGCACAAAAGGTGAAGATCACAGGTTGAGATAGGAACAACAGTGAAGTAAGAACATGGACAGTAACAAGAGTGCTAATAAAAGAATGTACAAGGCAGGCGAATGATTCACACATGATTGAACTTGCAAGAGCTTGGAACTCAAATGAAGGGGGGCTCAAACCCTTCCCCTTCTGCCCCCTGTGCATAACATGAGGTGGTATAGAATAGTCCCAGGGTCCTAGTTGCCCCTCCTGGCTGCTGCAAAACTTAACCCTGTCCTGGCCAGAACCAGGACAATGATCTTTGTTACCAGCTGAAAAAAAGCTGACAGCTTTTCATATTGTTTCAATTGGATAGCTGCTCTCCAGGACTGCAGCAATGAAGAAAGCAAAAGATAAAAGAATTTGGATCATCTGCAAGCTCAGCTGTTGTTGCACAGGGCTTCTCTTAAAAGTAGATCTGGTATTGGGACTATGAACTTTACAGCCCATTAAGCTGAGGCCTCCATCATCAGTATATTTGTGTAAGAAGTTATCAAGGGCAAACGACTAGTACAATCAAGTGACCCTGGCTACACTAGTTCAAGCAGGAAGAAAGCAGAATCTAAGTAACTACCTTCATTTTAAGACAAGAAATCTCTGTCAGGTGGAAAAGTAAGAATGTATCTCCTTTGTGTAACTGCTCTGGTGGAACAGCAGTGTAGGAATGCTGGTGATGTTCCTCTATGAGAACAAACATCAAAGGTGGTTCCTCACCTCAGACCCGTAATATCTTCTGCATCAAGTTTGGAGATGAAGGCAATGCACATGAGAAAAAATGCATGGATCCTCAGTGACAGAAGCATGATTCAGGATGCAATGGCCTCATAGTTTCCTTTTTTCTAGTACATGCTAATGTCAGAGCCAGCATAGACTTCTTTGCAATTGAGTCTCACCTGATAGCAGATGCTGATATTCCAGCATAGATAGACTAAAACTAGGAGCAGATTTTGGGATGAGGGGAAAAAAATAAATGGAGACAGATTCCTCTCATGACTAAGCTTGAGATGTCCAAAGATGCAACAATAAGTGTTTTAGCTAGTGCCAAAAGTGAGACAGCAGTATCTGAGCAGAAAAAAGTGCATTTAGCCCTGAAGACACCATGAAAACAGAGGTTATCTGAGGGTGAAGATACTGTGACATTTAACAATGAAGATACTAAGTTCTCTTGCTGCAAAGTTTTTACCAAAAGGATTAGCACCTTCTTCAAGCAAACCACATACCTGTTGACCTTAAATCTTAAAGGAGGTTAAAGCTATTTCACGAAAAGTAAAGATGTTTCTATAGTATATGCCAGAACTGACACAAGAAACTAACACTTAGAGCTGAAGAACAGAATATACTAAAACAGGGAAGTTAGATGAACTCACAGTTGCCATCATGTGCCAGGTATTCCATTTAGCCGGATGTCAGCAAGAAATGCCCTGCAAAAAAATCTAGGCCCCAATAGAATGGGCATGCATTGGATCTGTTACTACAGGTGACCAATGACACCAATGACTGTTGTTAAAACCATAATAAAAGCCTGGAATTTGGGGGAGACTGAGAACAGAAATGGAAATTGTATCCTCTGCAATGTAAACTAGACAATGTGACAGCCAGAAACAGCGAAATCCTCAAGAAGTAGTAGAAATAATATGCAGGTCATCCAAAGCTTCTCTCTTTTAAGAGAATATGTGCATTTGAAAAATTTGAAATACAGAAAAAGACTCGCCATTATGCAATGCCAAAAGTAGTTCAATGCTATTTTTAGCAACAGCAATTTGAGGCAGAGAATTTTACTGCAAGCAAGCAAAGATGTTAACAGTATTATGTATGGTAAAGTGAATACATAGCTCCTGTTAACATAAATAAAATTTAGGGCAATAGCTCACTTTTAAGCAATATCATCTAAAGTTAACAGGACTTCTGACCCTCTAAAGCAACATTACCCTTCTAGAATGGTTAAAATTGTGAACTAGATTTTAAAAAAAAGCTTCTGATTCACAAACGACACCAATAGGATGAGTATATAATTATTGCATGTTGAAAACTCCCCCAGAAGAAAGTAAGCCCAAGATATATTTTGTACAACATGTGCCTATAAGTTATTAGGTATGCACAAGTAACCTGTGAGGTAACCTTGTCACTTCAAGTCCAATTTACCAGAAAAAGGCTTATAACATCTGTTTACATACATGCAGAGGTTTCTGTCAAAGGGCTGATACAGTATGGAGACAAAACATCTCTGGGATACCACAAGGGAAGATGCTTGCCCAGAAACCCTATGAAATCAAAATTGTTGGAATTTACAAATGAGAGTTACATCTGACACCTATCTTCTAGTCAAAAATCAGCAGCCTCTATCAGCCAAGGTTTTCTGCCTCCATAGACAATGATGGAATAAAAGAGCGGGGTACATTTCATTTTTCATACTCATGAGAAATACGAGGTCATGAAAGTTTCCTCTGCTGGTACGACAAAAGGAAAAGTTCACTAGTCCAATGTATATGTAGAATTTATCATTAAAAAAAAAAGAAAAAATTTGATCTAATCTATCACTACATTTCTGTAGTTGCCAGAAACAGTAAAAATTTAACAGAGCTCCATTGACAAGCTCATCTCCAGACTGAGTTGTGATTTCCCACCAGTATCACTGTCAATCTCTATCAGTTGCTACTGCAGTCACTATTACCATAGAATCACAAAGGTTGGAAAACACCTCTAAGATCATCAAGTCCAACCATCAACACAGCAGCACCATCATGTTCACCACTAAACCGTGTCCTCAAATGCTGTATCCGCATGTTTTTTGAACACTTCCAAGGATGGAGACTCCATCACTTCCCTGGGGAGGCCTGTTACAATCCTTGAAAACCATCTCCATGAAAATTTTTTTCATAATATCTACTCTAAAACTCCCCTGGTTCAACTCCCCCAGCCATTTCCTGTCATCCTCTCACTTGTTACTTGGGAGAAGAGACCAATCCCCCCACCTGGCTACAACCTCCTTTTAGGGAGTTGTAGAGGGTGATAAGGTCCTCCCTGAGCCTCCTTTTCTCCAGGCTAAACAACCCCAGCTCCCTCAGCTGCTTGTCATCAGACTTGTACTCTAGACCCTTTGTCTAGAGTACACAAGCTTTGTTGCCCTTCTCTAGACATGCTCCAGCACCTCAATGTCTTTCTTTTTGTGAGGGGCCAAAAACTGAACACAGGGTTTGCAGTGTGGCCTCACTAGGGCCAAGTACAGGGCACTTCCCTAGCCCTGCTGGCCACACTATTGCTGATACAAGCCAGGATGCCACTGGCCTTCCTGGCCACCTGGGCACACTGCTGACTCATGTTCAGCTGCTGTCAACCAGCACCCCTAGGTCCTTTTCTGCATAGTATTTCTCTAGTGTTATGAGATACTAGAATTGTTTCAATGCTTTTTTGAAGTTACTTTCTCCCTTTCCAGTGCATTCTCCTGTGATATCACTGACAATGTCAACTAGTAAGCTACAGAAATAATTAATTTCTTTAACAATGAGGAAAAACTCACTAGAGTTTTATATAAGATGCAGCATTTAAAGTACTATTAATTAATACAAATAGAAATTACATACATTGTTTTTCCTAGACATGCAGACCAAAATTAGATGGATGAAATCACCATGTAGTTTGCTTTATTTCTTTATAATGAAATACATCAAATTTTTAGTAAAGCGAGTTTAAGATGTCCCTACACAAGTCTAGTATAAAGTATATTCCATGTTAAATTAGCATGTCTGAAAGTTAGACTTTGACAGTATTCATTAAATATTTTGTGTTCTCAGTTTTTGGATTCTGACATCTGAGTTAGTAAGAATTTAAGACATGCTCACTTACCATGAAGGAACACTGTTTATATTATAATAAAGTACATACCTATGCTCTGCCTCAAGCGAGCTTGAAAGAACATCTGCCCGAGGAAAAGCTGAAGATCGAATGATCTGTTGAGCATTGCCATTCTCCTGTGGAATTTCATTTTCAAAGTTTTGGTTTAGATCTCCCTCACAATGAAGACTGTTGCTGTTGTGCAAGTTAAAGGATTCATCATCCTGTTAATAATAATTATTATTATTACAAAGTTTAAAAGTAAATTGCATTTGCAAGTAAATGTCTGCAAATCCTTAATGCAGTGATCTTGTTTAAGTTTAAATAGAGATGCTCATAAGAACAAGTACCTAATAAACATATATTCACCTGTTAAATCATACACCTGAAGAATGCATCTCATATTATCAAATAAAATTAATAAAAATATTAAATAATTTTAATCTATTAGGAAAAAATAGCTTCCAAGCATGATTCAGCTGCTGATCACAATTTGTATCATTGTTTCACAGGTGAAATCTGTTACTGCAGGCCTTAAAATTCCATCAACAGGATCACATCAAAAGTCTGTTGCATGGTTATCTCCCTATCCACTCAGCTGCACACTGTGTCTTCTACTGATGATCATTAAAATGAATGTTAGAAGTAGGACAACTATTAGTTACATGATTTGTTTAACATCTTTTCACACCTGTTAGCGAAACAGCAAGGGCAGGGAAGAGGATGCTTACCAAATAACTCCAGGCTATGTGATACATACACCTGTTCAAGGACATTACAATTTTCGCTACTAAACACACACACACACACACACACACTGCTTCTGAAAAATCAGGGACAACAAAGTGCATTTGACATAAATATCATGAAGATATTAAGAATTCAAGACAATTTTAGGAACAGAAATTCTCACCAAATTCATGTTCAGAATTCTGAAGCTCAAGACAGTGCTTCCCCAAGATCTTTTTAATTTTAAATCAAAATTCTGTGTATTTCTTAAACACAGATGAACAGCATTTCCCCTAACATCCAATCTCAGGGTGTTCAGCCATAATATGCCTAATGGAAAGATGCAGATCTTTCCCAACTGACACATACAGCTAAGTTGTACAGTTCCATGAGTGCAAATTTTATTTTGCCTGAAATAGGAACAGGGTCAAAAAAAGTGAATCTTACTTTTATGAGCAATGCACACTGGCACTGTTTCTTTTTTCGTGTATCTAAATAGCCCTTCCTCAAAACCAGTCATTTTCTTTGTCTGGCTGATTTGTAATTTGTGCCCCTTTTTCTGTTTACACTTTAAATCACTCATTTAGAGCAAACACAGGCTTTTAATTGCCTTGCCCTGAGTAATACATTACATTTCTTCACTTGGACTATGTATGATAACTATGCTTATGGCTTCTTGGTGGCTGTTAGCACTGAGAAAATATTCTCTGGTGCCAGCTATGCACTGCATAAACTGATTCAAATTGAAAGAAAATTGACACATAACATTATACACAGTATAGACCTCCAAGTTCTCAATTATGAAGTAAAACCAGATTCTTTATATATGTATAAATCAAACTACGGCCTCTATAAGTAGACCAAGAATAGAGAACTTTTGGCTATCTAAACACTCAAATTAGAAAGGAAATGGTTTAAGAAGCAGAACCAAGTTTTGCCATTGTTTTCTAGGATCACTAACAGCCAAGATGTGAAACACTGCCCCCCACAAAGATTAGGTTAGTGTACTTTATTGTTGCTAATAACCTCTAGGACATCTGTCTCTAACATGTATGAACAGATACTGCAGAAATAAAAAAAAGAAACTAAGAAGCACTGAAGAAAGAGTAGTACTTGGTGCAACTTTTAAAAATTCATCAAAAGGTAATTACTTTCCTTCATTTGGACATTAAGGCCATGATTTAACAGCTGTTTACTGTCAAATAAAAAGTAGCTTATGTTCAGTCTGAGAACTGTTACTGCTGGATCTACAATATATATGAACAAAACTACCTTCTCTTGCCCAGCATGATTCTCGTCCTCACGTTCCTCTTCCACTCTATCTTGCTTCAATGCTTTCAAAAATTCACTCTTATCAGTTCGCATTCTTGTCAATTTTGTTAAACGAGGTTGACCAACTTTGGCAATAGGGGATGACAAATTTGACCGATTACACTAATGTAAGGGGAGGTCAGAAAAAAAAAAATATTAGAAATCTATTAATTTAGAAAACTTTGAATGAAAGACAAAGACTCATAGGTGCCTGCAGTTTCAGGTTTCATGTATATCCACAGCAAAATGTAGAGTGAAGATATATATATAATTCTTAGATGTAACCCCAGAGATGAAGGTTTATGGAGCCCTGCTAACAGTGAACCGTTTGAAGTGTTCACACTATTAGCAGTTTTGAAGTACCAGGTTATACTTCCTAATGCACCATTTTTACTCCAAATCAAACTTACAAAGCAAATACTGCAGTGCTGAAAGGGCAGTGATGTACCTTCCATATTTCTCTCTCCCACACTAACTTCCACAAAAATAAACTTATTTAATTTAGTTCTGCATAAAGCTTACTGATCCAGTTATCCAACCAAACAAATTTAAAATTTGATAGATTTGATAAACACTACAGACACTGCTTTACCTCTTTTACTGAATTCTGTGACACAGTAAATGCCCTGGCAGTTGTTTTGAGAGGACTGAAATTTCCAATACCATATGCAGATTCATGAGAAAATAGATTCCCAAGTTTATTTTCTTTTGCTTGGCTTTTCCACTGTGTAAGCTAAACAAAAATTTAAACAACAATTTGGAGAGACATTAACTACAACAGTGTTATTTTCAGGAATATTTAGAAAAAAAAATAAAAAAATCATAACTACAACCACAATTTACAGCAAATACCTTGTGGAAAATAGACTGTTTACAAGCAATTAATCCTCTCTCACAAATACTGTTTAAACTTTTTATATAGAGTTAAATTTACAAACAATTCAGACCCTAATATCTGAAGTATTAAGAATCTGTGCTGGTTTGAGCTGAAGTAGAGTTAACTTTCTTCACAGAGGCTAATATGGGGCTATGTTTGGGTTTTGTGCAGAACACAGAGCTGATAATGCAGAGATGTTTTTGTTATTGCTGAGCAGAGCTTACACAGAGTCAAGGCCTTTGCCGCTTTCCGTACTGCCACACTGGCAAGGAAGTTGGGGATGCATGGGAGATTGGGAGGAGACACAGCTGGGACAGGTGACCCAAACTGACCAAAGGGATATTCCATACCATATGACATCATGCTCAGTATATAAGGTGGGAGGAAGAAGGAGGAAGGGGGGACATCTGGAGTGATGGCGTCTGTATTCCCAAGGAACCGTTATGCGTGATGGGACCCTGCTCTCCTGGAGATGGCTAAACACCTCCTGTCTTTGGGAAGCAGTGAATTAATTCCTTGTTTTGCT
>NW_008685693.1:0-4608 GCF_000695815.1 Acanthisitta chloris | reverse complement strand
TGACTCCCTCCCCCATCCCGGTGGTGGGGGAGTGAGTGAGAGGCTGCATGTTTCTTGGCTGCTGGCTGGGGTTAAACCATGACAGAATCAAATCACATGACTCTTCAACAGCTGAAAGTAGTGTTTTTAATGCAGTATGTTAAGAGAATTAAGAACAGCTCCATCAGTTGCTCTCAGGAGCATAGAAATATTCCTGAAACAAAATCAAAATATGAACATGAAAAGCTGCATATGGAGAGGGACCAGAATAACACTAAGCACATCTATATCCCAAATTGGGATAAATTCTGGAGGTACTTTATTGCAAACTATATTTTTCCACTAGGTATCTATTTTTCTATTAAAAACATATATACAAAAGGCATTGTTATTATCTAAGTTAAAACCATCCTTTTCGGTCGCCCTTGGACAGCTCTTGCATGTCTCAAAAAGAGGTAAATGAGAAAGAGAGAGCCAATTACAGTATAGTTTAAAAATAAAAATGAGGAAAAGTGTTTCCATTCACTTTTGGGGTGTTCTGCACTTAGCAAGACTTGAAAGCATAATACTCTAGGAACAGTACTCTCAGGAATGAAATAAGCACATTCAGAATAAGAGCATGACTTTTTTCAGCATGTTGTTATGCCACCAGTATCCAAGACTCACCTTTGCGGGTGAAGTAGCAGGTTTAGGGACTAATTCTTTATAAACAGTTGTGCCAGTTCCATTCTTTACTGTCTGTGAATGAAGACTTCCTACTACAGGGAATCCAGGTATCTGCAGTTCTTTTGTACTGCCCTTTTTAATGACCAGCATTCTTGAAGATCTAGATTTAGGATTCAAAGGGTAATCTGGGGGGGAAAAAAGTGTGTGTGCGTGTGTATATATATATATATATATATCTATGCATGTGTATATATTATTAAGTTCCTAGTTCATAGGGTAGTGGAAAGCCATAAGGTCCAGAGCAAATAGGCATAAATTAGAAACTTGGTCCAGTATTAGTGCCCCAAATAACACACTGCACAAACCTGGGTAAACACTAGTTCTGTTCCATTTTCCACAACCACCTTTTATTAAATATTTTACTTGGAAATGCAGGAATTGTACTTTCAGAAAATAAAGTGTGGTGGTTTGACCCTGGTCAGGCGCCCACCAAAGCCACTCTATCACTCCCCTCCTCAGCTGGACAGGGCAGAGAAAATACAATGAAAGGCCCACAGATCGAAATAAGGGCAGGGAGAGATCACTGATTACCGTCACGGGCAAACCAGGCTTGACTTGGGGAAATTAACTGAATTTATTACCAATCAAATCAGAGTAAGATAATGAGAAATAAAACCAAATCTTAAAAACCTTCCTCCTGTTCCTCCCTTCTTCCTGGGCTTAACTTTACTCCCAAATTCTGTATCACCTCTCCCCTCCATTGACACAGGGGGATGGGTAATGGGTGTTGTGGTCAGTTCATCACACACCGTCTCTGCCACTCCTTCCTCCACAGGGGGAAGAATTCTCATCACACTCTTCTGCTCCAGTGTGGAGTCCCCCCCAGAGGAGACAGTCCTCCATGAACTTCTCCAATGTGAACCCTTCTCATGGGTTGCAGTTCTTCATGAACTGCTCTAGCATGTGTGGGTCCAGAGCTGGCTCCCCTCAGCAGGGCCCCTAGTGTGGCCCGGCTGGTGGACAGGGATGTGCTGGAGCTGGTCAGCCGCAAACCTTGGGAGAGATAAGATAAGGATGTGGCTATGTTGCTTAGGCAACGGCCACAATGTCAAGCTGCTGGTGCAGAGAAAGTAATGAGCAAGGGAGATAACGAAAAAACTGTTTTTGTAAGAAGAGTTATTGCTAAAGAAAAAAGATGTTTAACCATAAGCTGTTTTCCTGTACTAACCAATGAACATGTGCCCAATGTACCCGCTTTGTCTTTTGTAGCCAATCAGTATAAGACACGCTTAGCAGAAATTAGTATAAGTTTGTACACAACAGCCTAATAAACTGACATTTTGCTTGCATCAAGCTGCATCCCGTCTCTCAGTCACGGCAAGCATGGTCCCTTCCATGGGGTGCAGGCCTTCAGGAACAGACTGCTCCAGCATGGGCTTCCCACAGGGTTACAAGTCCTGACAGCAAACCTGCAGCAGTGTGGGCTCCTCTCTCCATGGGTCCACAGGCCCTGCCAGGAGCCTGCTCCAGAGCGGGCTTCCCACATAGTGACAAGCCTCCTTCAGGTGCACCCACCTGCTCCAGCACAGGGTCCTCCAGGGGCTGCAGGAGAATATCTGTTCCACTGTTAATCTCCATGGGCTGCAGGGGCACAATCTGCCTCACCATTGCCTTCACCATGGCCTGCAGGAGAATCACTGCTCTGGCATCTGGAGCAGCTCCTCCCCCTTCTTCTTCACTGACTTTGATGTCTGCAGAGTTGTTGCTCTCACATATTCTCACTCCTGTGAGCACCTCACAGGTGTGCTGTCACCCTGGCAATTCCAGAGAGACACAAATCACTGCAATGCGCTAGGGCCTGGCCCAGGCCTATCGAGCCCTGCTCACTACCCTAAGGGGAAAAATGTTTTCTCTGGATATGGCAATATGACAACAGGACTTGCAGCTGAACCAGAGAACTAACTTGTGTTGGTATCAACTGCCTCTATACACAAGAAACGCACATGAAGGTTATCTCGTAAAAGAGCTTTAGTAAAGGAGAATAACCACCAGGTGTTATCTGCATAAACAATAAGAAACTGCAAGTTATTTTTTGCTTGCTAATTTGACCTATAAAAGCTGGACCTTCTTGCAGCGACTTTGGACACCTCACCTACGAGTGGACGCACTCCGTAGGACTTCTCAATTGCCGGGAAAGGCTCTCCTTGCTGCAACCAGGGGCTCCCCAGCAACTGCGGGTTTGGATGATGATAAAGTATTAGAGCAACTGGTGATGTATCTTTGATCACTATTCTTTCCTGTATGTAGTAATGATTAGGTGCATTACCTTGCTTCTTGTCTTTGTTGTTTGTGCTGTTTGTATTAGAACTTTCTTAACTAACCTTATATGTAAATATATTATTTATTTTTTATTATCTTAAAACACCAATAGTAAAATAAGCCTATTCTTTTCGTTGGTGTCTGGGTCATTTTTGTTGCCCCCGTCAATTGGCAGAACAAGTGCACCAACAACACAGGCCAACCCATTGGCTACATTAATCTAAAAAGACAATGTGCCACCAACACAAGTGATTTGTCAAATCTGGGAATATGAAGAGAGTATTTCTTCCTCCCTTATCTCAGCTGTGGAGAAACTATCAGAGTTCCAGCAATTCAGTGAGAATATGTGCATACCTGTATGTACCCACATCTCAGCAATACACAGGAGGCATCCTTTCTCTCAAGAGAATACAGCAAGTACACACCACAGGGTACCCTGTGGTTTTACCTGCGAGACCACAGAGAGGAGATGAAGTGGGATGAAAAACCTACCTCAAGCCTAGAGGCATGGGGACATGAATTGCAAGGAAAAACAATCACAAATGGGGATTCTTCCAGGAAAGTTGCTGCTCCAGTATCCAGCAGGCAGTTCCCCAGGCAGAATGGAAGGGATGATTTTACTCCTGATCGTATGGAAAGAAATTCGAATCCATTTTTATAAGAAGTGCAGAATCCTATGACCAAGACTATAGGGGTCCTGTCTCCAGCCAGGCGAAGGAGAGGGACAACCAGGTTTCTGGACTGTGTGGCACATCAGCCCCACAGGACTATAAGGCTCTAGTAGATACTGGTGCACAGTGTACCCTAATACCAGCAAGCTAGGCAGGGGCAGAACCCATTTGTATTTCTGGAGTGACAGGGATCTCAACAGCTGATGACTGGGAACGAATGGCAAAAACACCCCATTGTGACTGGCCCAGAGGCTCTGTGCATCCTTGGCATAGATTATCTCAGGAGAGGATATTCCAAGGACCCAAAAGGGTATCATTGGGCTGTCAGTATAGCTGCCCTGGAGACAGAGGAAATTAATCAGCTGCCTACCTTGTCCAGTCTCTCAGAGGACCCTTCTATTATGGGGTTGCTGAAGGTCAAAATCAACAAGTGCTGATCACAGCAATATCACACCAGCTGAGACTCCCTGATTCCCATCCATAAGCTGATTTATCGATTGGAGAGCCAAGGAGTGATCAGCAGGACCAGCTCACCCTTTAATAGCCCCATATGGCCCATGAGAAAGTCTAATGGAGACCAACAGTAGATTAATGTGGCCTGAATGAAGTCACACCGAAGTCTACTGTACTGGACATGCTGGAACTCTAACACAAACTGGAGTCAAAGGCAGCACAGTGGTGCCACAACTGACATTGTCAATGCATTTTCCTCAATTGCTTTGGCAGCAGAGTGCAGTTTGTTTTCACTTGGAGGGGTGTCCAGTACACCTGGAACCAACTGTCCCAGGGATGGAAATACAGCCCTATCATCTGCCATGGACTGATCCAGACTACACTGGAACAGGGCAAAGCTCTTGAACACCTGCAATACATTGCAACATCATGTGGGGCAACACAGCAGAATAATTTTTTTGAGAAAGACAAGAAAATAGTCCAAATCCTTCCAAAAACTGGTTTTGCCATAAAACAGAGT
>NW_008685692.1:27708-44707 GCF_000695815.1 Acanthisitta chloris | reverse complement strand
ACTACGCCAATTTAAATCATTCTGAGGATGTCCACATTGTACATTCCCAGAAATTCATTACACTTTTCAGCAGTCAGCTCTATCAGGCTAATGTAATAACACTGCCAGCCACCATGCTTAAGTTATAAGTGGTATGATTGGCTTTGCCTGCTCACTGCATTTTCAATTTGAATAACAGTAATTTTATTCAATTGAAAATATCTTTTTTTCCTCTAAATACTCTATTGTTATATTTAGTTGGAGCTGGGACAGCAGCTAAGAAGGAATGAAATTGGCTATTTGCATTGTATTGGTATACAATTAAATTCCTAGATTTTGTGAGGTGCTCTACCTTACTATAGCACTAGAAAAATAAAGCCTCATCCCCTTATGCTAGTGTTAAAAATAGTACAGTCATCAGAAATATTTTGAATTTGCAAAATTAGGCTAAATTTTTCCAAATGTTTTGCCAATTTTATAAGAAAGAGAGCTTTGTAGTGGTCCCACAAAGACGGCAAGTACAAAAGAACTGCTTGTCTACATGGAGAAGCAAGCTGGAATGGCTGTTCCATAGCAGCTCCCACAGCACTTGCTCTTATTTCAGAAAAAGTGCTTTTTTTATACATCTAGAAAGTGTAGAAGCCAAGGCACCCTGAGGCTTTGGCTGTGTCGAGTAATACAACCCTCATAAAGAGTCAATGTGAAAGAGTTACTGTTTTTCAATATGTACACTGGAGTATTTCATAAGGTTTTAATCTCTCCAGTCTTTCCTTTCAGACAGCAGACAACTCTAGTGATTTATAGCGATTGATCAGGTTGAACAGTGTTGTAGGTACGAATGGGCAACAGAACTTGAACAGAAGATGATGCAACCTTCTGATGCAGGAGACCTTTCCAGCCTGATCGCAGATAGGGCATGAAACATTGCCCGATGCAGTTCAGAAGCTACAGAGGGACTCTGTCTAATAGGGGGAGACTTGAGGCTTTAAGATACTGCACAGCAAGGCAAAAAGACTTCTGTTTTAAACATTATTTAAAGACAATAATGATAAAACTGTGCGTTGAAAAGGAATTTAAGTGCTCACATTCAACATGATCGAAATAGGTTAAAAACCAGTAACATTTTTCTTCAAACATCATATAGAAGTAGCTTGGTTTGTTCCGCAATTTTAAAAAAGAGTGCGCTGATGTTTCAGTTTATTTTGTTCAATGTTTATATTGCTATTTTGTCTCTTTCATTCCCCACATTTGCTACTGATGTAGAATGAAAGAAAGAGGACAAAGAGGAAAGAATTTAATTTCTCTGAAACCTTTGTAAAAAAAAATAAATTCCCCCAAACCGCCCCTTACATATAAAGACAGGATGAGCTCTTTTGCTTCTATGTAATCAGTTCCAGAAGCATTTGATTTATTTTTTTCTGACTAGTGAAACCATGTATGTACATTTTGAATCCAAGAGTACCCAAGGGAGAAAGAGAACATAACAATCCTGCTTATATATTAAATAACTTTCTAACTTCTCAACATTGTTAGCCTAGAAATAGCTTTAAAGTAGATACATTAAGCTGTATTCCAGTTCACAAACTGAAGGGAAATGTTTGGTGACTGCAAATATGGACATACACGTGAAAGGACTGAACGTCATGAAACAAAAATGAACCAATCTATTCACAATATGGGAGAGGAAAGACAGCATTTTTTGAAGATTGCATGTAACAAAGCTGCATTCCCTGAACTCCAAGCAGGTTGCTGTGGGGAGAGTGGTAGGGAAATCTCTGGAGCACTTTTAGCTGAACAAGTCAAACAACTAGGATTAAGAGGGTTGAGCCTACAGTAGCAATGATGTCACTTTCCTGCCTGTCACTTCTATTTAACACATGGGCATAGCCATCAGAGATACAGCATGGAAATCATTTGCCCAACAGTGGCCATGCAGCTTGTTGGAAAGCCACAAAAAGTTGTAACAATCTGGAGCAAGTTAGTGCTAATAGCAGGAAAAAAAACCAGCTGAGGATTAAATACCCTTAGAGCCATATATTTACGGTTCACTGTTTGGGACTGATGAGGGCTATGATTCAACATCAAAATGGCTCCTGCACAATTTAAAACAATTGTTAATAAAACCATGTTATGATTGTGAGAAGCCAGAACAACTTGCTCATGAAGGCATTTTTAACTCAGTTTGCCTTCCCAGCTGTGTATGGAAAGGTACTTTATCAAAATAAAGGCAGAATAGAAGAAGTTTGTAAGACAAAGTAGCCATTTTATAAAACTCATAAAGGAATTCCTAGAAATACAGCAAGTTAAAATACATAGTTTATTAAACTGCTTGCAAGACGTAGGTGCAATTTCTACCCAGTTATTAATGAGCAGCTGAAAACACACATGCATGTAAGAATTAAGGGATATTAAGTGTGACACAGGGCAGTGATGTTAATTTAGTGGTCCACTGTCTGCAGAGTGTGAAAGAAAAATGGTTGGAAAACAATCTAGCAGACGTGGCACTTGGGGACACAGTTTAGTGGTGGACTTGGCAGTGCTGGGTTAATGGTTGGACTGGATGATCTCAAAAGTCTTTTCCAAGCTAAACAATTCTAGGATTCTGTGTTTCTATACCCACAATCCTGGCAATCAAAACAGAAAAATTCAAGTAATGAATAAACTCACAAGGCCTAGTCTCAACCTATACAAATGAGATTATGAGTCAAAATTATAAAGGCAACACCAGGCAGCAAAATATCTTAAAGGTGTTACCAGGTGTTACAGAGAAGCAGTGTAATTCTAGATAGAAAAAGGTAAACAGTATTTTTTGAAACTAAATACAGTTGTGAATGTCTCATGGCTACAAGTTTGGGCATCACTAATCAAGCTGTCATAAGAAGTACTGAAATTTTATGTAAGGATTTCTGATTGATACTAAGTGGAAATAAAATAAAATATTCCAAGGAGGATGGGTAGTGAATGGGCCCCTATGAGAAACTACAAGATATAACTCTATGCCAAATGTGAGGCACTGTCAGTACCCAGCTGGACATCATTTTCAGTAGAAGGATGCTACAAGATGGACAAAGTTATCAGTATTATCAGCTTGCATTATTTGGTGACATTCGTAGCATCTCAGCATTATTTGAAAGAAGCAGAAGGGCCCTTCTGCTTTTCAACAACAATGTATAGTATCTCTAAAATCAATACAAAGCAAGAGTATTTACTACAGTCTTAAACAATACTAGCCTAGGTTAAATATTCTAGTGGCAATATTTAGCAAAAAAAGTTATTCAACATTATCCCCTTGTAATTTCAAACTTGTATCTCCAAACAGATATGCCCAGTTTCCTCTGAATGTCCCTAGTGCAGTGCTCTGCTGGCATGGGACTTGTGGCTGACAATTTTCAGCCACACTGGTCTCATTTCAGCAGTGCTAGAGTAAGGGTCAAAACAGGTCATATACTGGAAAAGTCACAGCAACTGCTTTTTTTGTGTCTGCTTTTCCATAAACAGCAGAGAAATTTGGCACTAAGCCAGATACTCATTTATAGACAAGATTTATTTTTAGGTATTTATTTTAGTCATTGGAGAACAATTGCAGCTAAATGTGCTTATTACTATCTGGAAATCTATTTCTTGAAATATCTTCTGTCAACGTAAATTTTTTGTTGCTCTTACCCTATCTGCCCTTTATGCACAAGCTGTCTGTATTAATCACATATATTTCCACTGCATCAGAAGCTGTGTGATTTTCCTAAGTAAAAGATGGAATCCTGAATTTCCACTCAGTTTTTATGTAAAAAAGTATTAATTGTTCTCTAAACTGGATTTCTTAAATAAATGCTAGAATAAAAATCGAATTTCAGGATTTTGTACTTTTCAGTGAGCTGGTCCTGGCTGGTTGAACCGAGTTTCCTATAAACCCTCTGCACAGGCACAAGAGTTTCAATTCTGAGCTTTCCATTCCCACTGCTGAATGAGAAAGGCTGTGCCTTCAACACCATGTTAGCTGCTTACACAGGCCAAAGAGCGTGAAATGAAAATTGTGCACCCTTCTTTCATAGGACAGAGGTTTTCACACTTAAGATTTCATGCTTCTGTCAGAGACTCTTCTCTTACTTTAAGCAGCAACCTTTTCTCTTTACATTTTCTGCATCTTTCCCCTGTCTTCTTTCATCCGATTGATTTGTCTCACACTCGGGACAAGGCCTGAACTGACCTCAGTCTCCATATGTTTGCCAGTTATTTATTGACATACGCTCAGCTCAACCTCTGCAAGGTAAGAAATTTTTGTTTACTCCATTCTGCAGATTGATAACTGGGCTGGAGATCAGATGATTGTATAATACAGCTGCAAGCGCTTGTGCTTGCAAACTCCCTAATACCAGTGTAACATATTCGAGCCAGCTCTTGCATGTCAGCTATCAGCAGGGATTTTCAGAAGTTTCTGTGCTGATTACAGGGCTCAGAGGGATGCAGTCACTGCACGAAACCTAAGCCTGAAGAGGCACATAACAGTGTGCACATGCACATATCAGCTTAATGCTCATGACTCCTCACAAAACCTTCCAGATTCTTTTTCCTCTACAGAAAAATAGGAAATGTAAGGACAGAGAAGAAAAAAAAAACCAAATCAAACAAAAAAAAACCCTACAGGAACTGTTCAAAGACTAGCAGCTGAAATCACTGAGTATGCAGGATGCCAGAGAGCTATCCAAGCTTGCTCAGGTTTGGAGTGCTGCAGCAGAAGGTGACAAGTGACCTATTGCCTAGCATCTCATTCTCGTGTTCAACATTTGCTATTACTTTCCATTGAAAAGGTGACATAATTCCTCACTTTGTGATGCACTGTTCTCCCCAGTGGATTTTTACCATAATTTTTCAAATGATGCAGTGACACCTGTTTCTTTAGAAGCACTGTGTGGGCAGAATGAAACACAAGCCATGTACAATTTTTTTCCCCACTGCAAATGCCATAATGGCTTTTCCATTATTAATAATAACTTAGAATGATCCAAAATGTTGTAAGGTGGTTACTGGACCCATATTCTACCTAGGCCATTAACTGTTTCTCTGATTATATCAAAATGCATCTCAATTCCCCATCTACCTCCCTGCTACAATTGCTTCATCAATATTCATAAGATCCAAGGGCTTGATATTGATTACTGCATCTAATGGACTCATTATGCAAAGTCATCATGACCTCTGAAGCAATTCCACTTTTGTGACTATCTAGATGCTTGCTCAAAATGTTTTGAGGCATTGGTACCACACAGGAGCAAGCAGAGCAGGACAAAACCCACCACAGCATCTCTCAATGATGATGCTCTGACAGGATGGACTTTTTCCACACCTGTATGAGAGATGTCATACAACCCTAAAAGCTCTGTTACATTATCCCTAACTTAACAGGAGCCCTTGGTATCACACAGCAGAAAGAAGTGGTTAATATTAACTGATCATTATTAACATTCATTATGGAAAATCAATCTGATTGTGCTATAACCTCCTGCTGCAGTCAGCTGGGTTATTCTGATATTTACACAATATTGAGTTCCCGCTAACCAAAACTGTGGCAGTTATATAACATCTTTCAATGTCATGGTGATTCTGCAAACAAAATCTATTCCATTTATCAGCACCGAGGCACAAAATAAATGCATTTCGCAAACAGCTTCTAATGGCAAATATTTTACTGTCTCATATGTCCAACTTTATTAGTGACATGCATTCTTTTCTGGAAAGATAAGCACAAAACAGTGCAACTACAGGATTAATTCATCTTTTATTCTGAAAATCTGATCCTTTTTGGATGAATGATATTCATTAAGAACTCACAACCAAACAAACACAAAACAACAACACTCATATGTTAAGAAATTGAAAGAGTGAAAACAAAAGTTAGACAAAACCTAGAGCAGAAACTAGGAATATATTAAACTAAACAAATAACCCTCATGAATGAATGACCTCGCAGGGACGTGGGTACACCATCACTTGGATTCATAAAAAAATAAAATCTGTAACTCAGAAACTAATATCTGGATTCAAGAATAATTTAGTAAAATGCTATTGATACAACTGCAGCTGTTCAACTGTAGTTAACTATGAAATTATCATTGGCATGTTTTCTGCTAACTACATATGATTAAATCTAGATGCAAAAAAATTAGTGCACCTACTTTTTCAGGTCATGTCCACACAATATCACTCACTAATTTTTTGTGTATAAATTACTACATGTATCGAAGTTGTAATTACTCTTAGGCTGGTTCTCTTCTGTGCCCTGGAATAATGTTTTCTGTCAAAAAGTAAAGTTTCCATTCAAATTTGGATTTAATGCTGAAATTTAATTTGAAGGCTCCCAAAATAATCAATTATAAATATCACATATATAAATATTAACACGCAAGATCAGCACATTATTCTTTCCTTTAATGCAAAAATATGGTTAAAGACTTTTACAATATAGTTGCCGAGTGGTTTTGGACTTGTCTGCTTCTCCACTGAAAATGAATATAACCCAAATATAAGCTTCATGCATTTCAAATAATTTAGGTACATTTTCCTTACACACAAGTGTAACCAAAAAATTGAGTATCTAGAGAAGGTGAAGCACATTTATCAATCTGAAATCAATTCAAATGAGAAGCCTCAAAAGAAAATCATCAGCCATAGCCAGAATGTAGAAGCAATAGATTATTCTCTCTGAGCATGTTAAGCAGGTGCATCTATAGCTAATCTTGGCTAAAAACATGACTTGGGTAGCATTTTTATCTTTGGAGGGAAAACACAGCAGAACACAGACATCTCTCAATCAGGCTTTACTTTTGCTACATCTGAGACTCTTCCTAAGTAAAGATGGAGTAAGATTAGAGCCACGTTTGGCCTGTTTTATGCTATACTATAGCTAGTTTCTTCTGAATTAGCTGAAACACACCTCACCCTGATACAAACCAAAATACAGATTGCCATAAAGTCTGTATTATTTTCATTTCTCACATTGAAAGTAAATCTATCTTATGTAGCAGGATGGCAAAGCATGGCTCCAAAAAAGTAATTCACAGGTTTTATTACACGACTCATATTTGGGCACAGCCTAAAAGCCCAAATTTTATTTTCATTCAAAAATTTCTATTTTCTGAGCAGTATGATCTAAATGCACATTTTCTCTCCAGACAGGGAACCAAAATTAAAAATTCAAAGCACATACTCTCACTCTGTTTCACAGCTGAAATCTCTGCCGAGTAGCAATTCTGTCAGCAAAAACTTAACACTGCAAAAATTTCAAAGGTAGAACTAATTAGAAAGCATTCATAACGAGCCCAAATTACGTGAGTGCAAAACTCTAAACTTTCAGTCAGTATTCAGATGCATGTTTGAAATGAGAGCATTTACATGTGCAATCTGGCAACTTGGATTTACAGAACTGCAAAAATTAGTTTCCCAAACATACCTAATACAGATGTGTTTGCCATTTATCACATTAGAGTGACTATTCACACTTATATGCGAGAACATCATGGAATTCCAATCTCATCGCAGCTTGGTCTTGGGTATGTAACAAGCAGTTACAATGAATTTGCTGAGAGTATGTGGAGGCTTTGGAGGCAAACCCTCAGCACGTGCTTGAGCAGTGATCAAAGGACTGAACAAATTAGCAGCTCCAGACAGGGAAAGGGTGGGACCTTGCTCTTGAAGCCAGTCCAACAGAGGAAACAGCAGAGGATGACTATGCACACTACCATGCACTGCCTTCTAAACAGGGCAGCCTTGACGAGTGTGGTCAGATGAGGGCAAGGTGCTATTCATTCTGAAAGGACTCAGATCTTACCCTCAAAAGTTAAGAAGACAAGTACAGTTTATTAGTTTGATTTTTAATTGAGCTCCTTGAGTTGTTTTTTTCTAAGTCCTAATTATTAGTCTTTTTCCCCCAAGTAGTCAGGCAGGTCTATTTATTGATTATCCATACTACCAACACCATCTAACATTTCAAGGCACTTCATTTATGTCACACATGTATCCTAAAGATCCAAATAGCTGCCACGTTTAATTCTAAATATAAACCCACACTGCATATGCTTCTGCGACTACCTTGTGCAGAAAGGCTCCAAATGTCTGGGAAGCAGCAACATAACGCTGCAAATAACAGTAGCTTTCTGAATAAACTTGCCAGACTTGATTTTGCACCTGCCAAAAGCCTATCAGCCTCCCTGATATCCCTTTCAGATGCTCCATGAATACCAGCAGAATAAAACCAAGACATATAAACTCTCTGAATGGTACTAATAGGAATCAAGAGACACTTCAGTATACTCCAAGTTACGGTAAAAACTGTTACCTCAATTTGCTCCTCACGATGATGACTGTTGTGTTTGTTTTACGTAATGATGAGGCAATCAGTGATCAACCTCTAACTCTCAATTTTATGCCTCTCTCTGGGAAGCCATGCATCACAGGTAAGTAGCAAAGGTGACCAGCAACAGAATGAACCCAAATAGCCTGCAATAGTAGTTCTGCATTTAGTCCCTTGTAGAGGTGCTGAACACCTTTAAGATTAAGTCACACAGGTTCAGTTTTAAAATCAAAAAGCACCACAGGAATTAACAGCCAAGGTCAAAACTGAGATACAAGAGTCGGTGGAAAACCAAACAGGATCTATGGAAACTTTTCCAATGCCAACAACGGACTTTGAGAAAGTCAAGATCCTCCATCCACCTAAAACCAGATACTGTTACCTTTAATATTAAATAGCTTCCAGAAATCAAGGTAATTTGGTCCTTTCAATAAATGAGTTGCTTATTACAAAAAAAAATAAATTCTAATCAAAATATTAATATGAGTCACAGACATTCAGATGGGGTTGGATTGTGCAATCGGCACAACTGTGACACCAGCACAATGAATCTGATTGGAAGAAATGAACTTTGCATGGATGCTTTTCAGTACACATAAATGTGATCCAATTAGTTGAATATTGTGATAATCCTATTTATCCTAATCTTTAAGGGCACCATAGAAACTCAATCCTATTTCAAATTAATTTTTTTAAATCACAATACACAGGTACCAAAGTAACAAATACTGTTACAAAAGAAAGGAACTATAAAGAGATATAAGACCAGATAAACTTCCACAGGGAATAATCCAAAACCCCCTCAAGGATGAAGGTTTAAAGGGCAAGTTTGATGATCTTGTTGGATGGATGCTCAACAGAAAAACAGATGGGTCTTGTTCACTGCAGAATTATTTTTTTTCTCCATGAGACAGATGAGTCAAAGTCCTAGAAACAAACCTGAATCCTAAAGCACTCACTCATCTTCTGTTAGTAATGGCAAGTAAAGATCAGGTATTTGTATCTTACGAGATAGGATAATTTACAGACTATATGTGAGGTCTTCAAGAGAGGGGTGATGGATCATTCAGTGTCAAAGACTGGACTATTACACTGAAATATGTGTTCTCAGTTCAGTGAAGTACGGAAAACTCTCAAACTATTAAGTCCCTCAGATCCCTAGAGTGGTCACAGGGGGACAAGCTTAGCTTCAGGCCACAGATAAGGGGTCAAACTGTCTACCAGCAGATCCATCCCTGGCAGCAAAGTGATGAATCAGTGACTACAAGGTGCACAGAAGGGGACTATTATGAATAGTCTGTGATTTTAAATTACATTTGTTTTGACAGACTTTTTAGTCAAAGTAATGAACATTTTTTTAATAGCTCTTCTAAGGAGAAAGAAAAGAAAAAAAATCTCGAAAAACAGCAGGTGAAATAAATGGAGCTGCCCATGAGTGGTAAAAGTGCTTCCATGAACACTGGAATTACCAAAGTCTGCCTTCCTATCAGTTTGAGATGAATTGTCTCTAAGTACTTCTGAATCCTCTGCCAAGGTCCTCCCTTCTCCATTTTTTTCACTGAGCTTGTAGGAGCACAATTACCTTTGACACCTCACTTGCTTCATTCTGCTTGAAATAAGCCAACAGATTCCCAGAAGGAACAATATTTTCTTCACTAGGAATGAGGGGACACAGACACAGAAAGATGAAACGGCTTTGAAGCTGTTTCTCGGAGGAGTTTGTGCTGCAGCATGAAGGAAAAACATGCTAAAAATCATGAGAGGCAAGAAGCACGAACAACATGGACTTTGCAGGGAATATTTTTTTTTTGCCAATCCATCTTTCAAGTTTTAAGAAATCGTCATCATAGTGGTTTTGAATAGTATGTACCTGAGAATGAAGTGGTTTACATCCCCCTTAGGAGTTCCTATATTTAGAACAGGACTGCCAAAAAAATCAGGAAGTTTTTGTTCTAAAGTTATTTTGTCAAAATGCAAAGCTGAGTGGAAACACCTATTTAGAACAAATTCAATTTAAGAAGTCACATGCTACTTAAGGAGGTTCAGCTAAGATCACTCAAAAACCCTTTTGGAAAATGACTGGGAGAGGATAGGAAATAAAAGTTTTTACAAAATTCCGCATTATTTTCAAATGCTTCTATGCAAAATACATTTTTGTCAGAAAACTCTCATAGAAAGAAAAAAAAAGTATTTCCTGTCCAGTTCTGGCATCTTGCCTTTCAGTGACCAATAATAACAGCCCAGTAAAAACAGCCCAACACACAGGATCCAAGTGTTTCCTCCAGATGCACCTGCAGATGTGCCTTTGCCTCATATACTAAAGAGTCCTCTCTCTGCTAAATCTCATCTTTGCAGGATGAAATAAATACATTTAATTCCATCAACAGGACCTGATTTTCTCAGCATTTCTATTTCCTTCCATAAGTTATTCCACAAAGAAGAGTGTTCTGCATGGAAATAACTGAAGACAAGAAAATATTGCTTTATCTAGAGCTTGTGAATGAAACTGAAGGTAAGCCTAGCGAAATGACACATTTCTGAAACTGAAATTTAAAACAGGGATAGAAATGAGGAAGAGAAATGAGACTAAACTTTTAAAGGACCTGCATTTGCTCTTAAGCATGCAGCACCATTATGTTTCCACTTTTACTATTGCTACATTTCACTGTCACTGAGAATTTCTTCAGCCAACAGTAAAAATGGCAAACACATAAAATATTGTCATATGCTGATAATTAATTTTATTAAGTTTCATCACAGTGATCTTTCCTGAAGGTGCACGAGGGAAGGTGTCAAACTGCACTAAAACTTCTTGCACTAGACTTATCTAAGTGGTTTTGCAGAGAGCAAAGAGGAAGTGTGCAGCCTTTCAGCTGCATGACTGCTCAGTGAGGGCTCCTCCCATTCCTGATTCCTGGTTTGCAGAATACTGGGAAACAACAGAAGCAGAAACATGAATGGTTTGTTTAAAGTAAAACATCCTCTAACAAGAAACTCCGTTGGGGTATTCGGCTCAGCAAGTAGCTGAGCGCTAGAGAGCTATTGCACATGAAAGGATGAGACAGAAAGGCTCTGAGTCAAACACGAGAGGGGTGTACAGCACCAGGAAACTACTGCAGTACAGAGAATCCTCATCTTCCACAAACACAAACTGTGAAACATTCTTGGAACTACGGCAGACACAAAGGTTTGGGTGAATGCTTTGTGTTTTGCTCTAATGCTGCAAAGCTCTCTGTGTACGGTCGTCCAAGAGAGGCACCTCTAAAAGGAGCAGCACCAAATAACAAGGAATGCTGTAGACATTGAAATGAGACCATCTGCTGCATTCCTACTCACTTCAACAGGTTTATATAAACACAGGCTCTGTGGATGTAGGTGCAAAATAGTGCTTGCATTATTTTGCAGTTTCTGAAACTTCATGCATAAAAGAACTAAATGATTCCACACCAGAAAAGTCACAGAAAATGTGACTGTTCTATCTTTCTGTCATCAGTCTATTTTATACAGTCTACCCATTCTATTATCTATAATTGCTGCTTTTTCTGGAAAAAATATAACACCACCTAAGTAGTTTATTCACTATAGTGTTTACTTATGCTACTTCTCAAAATACAGAATCATACTGAAAAAAAAAGGCCTAAATTTAAACTTATTTAGGCAGAGATGCACATGCAAACCAAATAACAAGCTACTTTTAAAATTCCAGAGGCAGTTAAAATTATTAAGATTTCCATTTGGAAATAGAAAAATTAGTTACAACTTCTAAAAACTTTCATCCCCAGGGAATCCTGATAAGAAACACTGGTATAATTTAGCCATTTGTAGACTTTATTAAGACCTTCCTATGCACGTCAAATTTACTTAAGTCATAAAATAAGAGGCTTCAACACCATTGATGCAACCCTAATATATCCCTTCTGACTGCTTGGCAAATTAAGATTCATGCAGCATCTAGGAGCTCAGGGTTTATATGTTTTATGCTATCTTATTCTTATTCATATCTAATGTAAATCAAGCAATAACTTAACAGGAATAATAGAAATTCTCTCATGTAGGATGCACTTTTCTTACGTATTTTTTAAGTCACTGTAGACAGATATAAACAAAATAAAAATGATCATGGTTGCATGTGACATCATTGCTGTTTCTTGAAAGAACATATGTCATATTGGAAGAAGGTGACAGACTTCTCTCCAGATATCAGCAGTAAACAATCACAGCTTCTCCATTTATATTCATATGTAGTCGGCTAAAATCTAATGGTGCTGCATGTAAGTATTTTCAAGCATCTCACAAAGAAGCTAATTAATTCATTTGGCTCTCATCAAGCAGTATGTGGATTTCCTCAGCCACACCCAACAGCAGACAGTGTTAGTGAGTGGAGTTCGTGCTACATTTGCTCCTTCTTTCAACTGACAGCAAAGAGCTCTCTGAACTTCCAGAATACAATCTCACACACAGGATCACAAATGACATAAGACTTACTCATTGTTAGTTTAAGGGCTAAGGCAAGAAATTTTGTAAGATATAAGTATATTGCATGCCTAAAGGTAAGACACAGAGAATTTACTCTTCAAGGAATTAAGCTAGTTTCCAAACAAAACTTTCTATGGTTAACTTCCTCTGCTTGCTCAAAAATGAGTAAACAGTGGATGGAGCTGCCTTCTTAAACTATATCTGCATGCCAGGTCTGAAAACCAGTAACAAAATAACACAGAGAGCATATGCAATTTTCCTCTACCAAAATGGACAGTGTTCCAGGAGAAACTGTAGCTAAAGGTCACGGAGCATTTCATTGCCCCATAGCTCAGTTCTTGTTCCATGCTGAATGTATCAGCAAGGGTGTTGTTTATAATGAAGAGGTTTTTTGTTGTTTGGTTTTGATGTATCCATGAGGAATTAGAGCTAGACCACCAACTGATTTCCACAGGCCACCCAAGTATTCCCTCAATATCAAAAGCAGAAAGAGATTCCTTTTTAAAACTTCTAAATTTTTATTTTGTTTATAGTGCTGATTGCAATTTAACACTGCAAAACACCACCACAGACACAAGAATTTTACTGAAAATCAGAACAGAGGAGTTCTGCATATAAGCAAGGACTATTTAAAGACAGAACACAGAGCCACGATGGAATCCATGCATTCCAAACAACGTTGACATCATGGCACAGTTCACCCTGGAGAGTCAGTTTTCCATGCCCTAGGCAAATGCTCAACTGCCTTTTATCAGCACTATTACTCATTACCATGACAGCAATATAGGATGAAATCAGCATCCGTTACATTGCACAGTTACCTTAAATGCCATCCAGCCACAGAAACACAAAGGGCTGGAAAATTACTTGGAGCAATATTGTGCTTTTGCTTGTGCTAGTGCATTTTTCAATTGATGCAAACACATTAAGACAGTTAATCAATTACAAATCAAAATCCATTCCCTCTACTATTAATGAATGCAGCTCTGTTCAGGTAAAAGCACTGTGTTGAAATATGTTGAACTGAACATTAATGGAGTCTAAATTCTGTCTAACGAGAGCAAAACAAACTCCTCCAAGGAGTCTGCCTATTTCAAACACGAACTTCTGTAGCCTGAAAGGATGTTTCAGCTATCTTCATAACCAACTGGTCTCCTCTTCTAAGAGTTTTCAGATAGTTCAGTATGAAAATTGCACTGCCTGTACTTTACATGACAGTGACTAGCATAAGGATAAAAGACGTGGCAAAAGGGACTGAGTTTCATACTCTACACTAAACCTGTAATGCAAAATATTTTATTTCAAAAAATATAATTACAATTGGTACCCTTTCATTAAGCTGCTGCTTCTTCCCTATTTGTGTCACACAGATGAGACACGGGATAAAGGACTTGATTTGCAACCTGTACATCAGCAATCCCCACTTGCCCTCTGTGAATAAGGATCACAACACTTGGTCCTGAAAAGCAAATCGGTCAGAATTTAATAGTTTTAAAATAAATCACTTTCATGTCAATATTATTGCATGTCTTTATAACCCAAACTTGATCTTCTTCCTAAGGGGGTCATAGGTGAAGCCTATGCTTGTTTCCAAGGCATCTCTGAAGTGACAAAGTGCTAATGGAAATACCAAAAAGACTAACCTAGTGCTGCTCCTATGGGAAAAAACCTGCGTTGCAGATCTTTGTCTCAGCCAGCAGCAGCAGCTGACAGGTTAGGGCAGCACAAAGAATCTGCTCCAACTGCTTTTCCTCTAAATTAACAGAACAGTTTGATGCATTTCCCTCCTCTATGCATGCAATTCATAAATTTATATTTTAAATCTATTACACTTTAGTTTCAGTTTATTCGGGAGTTTTGACTTGCAAATCCAATAGGGAGCATGCAGCTGACAGCCCTTTAGATAGCCTCCTTTAGACAACTGGACACAAGCTCCAGTGCCCAACTCCCAGAAAACATCTCTGCCTCGTAATCTGCCATAGTTTGATGGCCAAAAATAAAGCACTTGCTACTAGCTGCAGACTCTGAAGTATTGCATTGAAAACAGAGAAATAGAAATTTCAACATTTCTAATATCTTCCTCCATAATCAGAAAAGCTCTTTCTTTGTAACAATAAGGTTTAAAAAGGTTTCTGTCATGCAGCATCAGTCATAGAAGCATCCATTAGCTTTATATGGTTTTCCTTAACAATGCCTGACTGTCCCAGTCCAGGCTGGTAGTGTGGGCATCACAACAGTTTCAGCTCTGACATGCTTCAGTCTCTTTGCAGCCCTATCTGCTTGATTCAGTTTTCACTGTATTTTATCCCTGTGGCAGTCCCATTTAATAACAGTGTTCACATACAAACAGAATTGAGATGTGGAGTAAATTGGTAACTTGTCCAAAGTCACAAATACTTTTTTGCTGAGGAAACTTCCTGAATTCTGTATTCACTGACCAACCTAACTAGCCCCTAATCCTCCCAGCCTCCCACCCAGCACACATAAAAACACATTTTCTAAACATGTAAAACTTACGCAATATATAAAGTGTACTATGATGATAAGAAAAACCATATAAACACAATTATTACCACACAGAGGAAACCTTGACTGTTTTCCATATAAAGGATGTCAACAATCGCACCAGAGAAAAAAATACCATGGTATCAAGATCATAGTTTATATAATATTTTAATTATAAACTACGCAACCTACTGTTCTGCACCTTGTTTGTAAAAGCAGCTTTTTTTCATACCTCAGATATGTTCATAAAACACCTTACATAATGTTTTAATGCTCAGCCAAGTTTTAGCAAGATTTCATATTCCTTAATTGCAGAAACACTTTAACACTTGCTTTGGTTTTTACTTCGTTTTCAAACGTATTTCTGTGCCTTTGCCATAAGAAACATAAAAATTACCTCTAGGCCATAAGCAGAAACAGGAAGCAAATGCAAGTGTTACAAGACAGTGTTGCTCTTCAGCAAGGGATTTAAATATTGTTGTATATACCCATCTCAAATTTGACAATATCAAATAAAGGAAGTGCTTATTTTGAATGTTTGTCAGTTACTGTGATTGAAACACAAGATGAATGCAAGTTGCTTAGGTTTTCTTCATTCAGAAGATTAATGGGGGGGGTGGGAAGGGACTATGTGCAAAATGAAGTTCTGCAACAAGCACTGGTATTTAGATGAGACCATAACACAGTGCAACAGGAATGGGTTGTGCTGACAAGACAATTTGAAGCCAACCAAATCAGTAAGTGGCTATTTTGTGTACTCCAGCATCTTCCAGTTAAGTGGTAAAATTTACCATCCCTAGGAAGACTCTAAGCAGGCCAAATGATAATCTGGAATTAAAACTGTAAGTAACTTGGTCACTTGAACATAAAATGGATACTTGCTAAATCAATATAAATCAATATACCAATACTATTGCAACCATTATTGATTATTAATGTGCTTGATAAAACCATAACAGAGCTAGTTTTTCTGATGCAACACATCAAACATTAACGTTTCATAAATGTTATAAATTTTTTCTTTAAATTACAAAAATACATGTATGTATACACATACATCTGTACACACACACATATATGCCCTTTTGACCAATGGAAAGAGTTTATTCTAAATTTTTTTCATATTTTCAATGACAAGATGAATTTTGGTTTTGTAATTAAATGCTCTATGGACAAGAGTATCTCTTATTTATTCTGGTTTTCCTATTTATTCTGTTTATCATCTCAAAAGCAAAATGTACAAGAAGAGGTGTTTTGGACTGGCAGCTCCATGCCTCACTGTCGCTACATAAAGGCGAGCTAATTTATCCCTAAAACCTGCAATAAAATACAAATATTACAATTTGCAATTATATTTCCCTGCTAAGAATGAACCCCAAATAATAGACAGCCACAGTCTCTCTGCCACACCAAAATCATGACTTCTCCCCAAAGCAATTACATGTTTCAGTAATCTTTCCAAGACAAACCTAAGAGGTAAATCCACTCTGCTGTTCAACTGATTCTGTCATCCATGTAAGTGCTTTTATTTATCCTCACTATAGCAAGCTCTAAAGAGCTCAGCAAGGAAGGATTTACAGGAAATGACAGCTCTGATATCCAAGTACGAATCAGTTTTGTTAGAGCAGGGACTTCATATTTTGGCCTGCCTGCACTTCTGGAGACGACGCTGGCAGGAAGTGGAAGGGGAAGCAA
>NW_008685692.1:0-27690 GCF_000695815.1 Acanthisitta chloris | reverse complement strand
GAAGCAAGGGAAGACAGTTACAGGCCAGTCAGCAAGATAATGAATACAATCCAACCTTACAGTAACGAGGAGAAAAAGAAGTCTGACTTTGATTTTTAGCTCCAAATTCAAACAATGCGATTAATGGTCATCTGCTGTTTTCCTCCCATTGTAGTGAAGCATAAAACAAGCTTTGTTTGGTTCAGCACTCAGATCCAGAGAAGGCACTGCTCATATGCACTGGTGCTGAGAGCTGCAATCAAAGCCCATACCGAGAATCACAGCACAGATTAAGGCTTCAGTGCCTACACAGACAGACAACAGGGGGGATTTTCACAAGAACCTAAATGAGGTAGGTGGCTACATCCCAGGGAAGGTAAGGAACAAGAGGAGAACAAGCCTTGGTTCCACATTGCTTTCTGTGGATATATATTTGCTTCGAGAGACCATTTGCCTAACTGCTGCAACTTTTCCATTGTGTTCTGTGGAAGGAGCTACAAGAATAGTAACTAAGTGAAAAAAGAGAGATGTCTTAAAAAAACTAAAATTGAAAATCTCTTTCTTCACAATTACTGAGGTTTTTTGCCTGTTTCTTAGAAAATGACCTTCTGAAATGCCATTGATTCATACCTACACAAAAGTAGCGGCAAATTTCCAAAAAGGCTATCTTATTGAGAACACTAAAAGGAACGTTTTAAACCAGATCTACCTAATCTTTAACAGCACACTTCATGTTCAGCTCATCTGTGATTAATGTACACCAACTGAAGTCATTCCTCAACTCTTATTCGAGGAAGAAGGACTAGAGAGGAAAAGAAGGAAAAGATTGATCTGGGTGCTATAAAAATAGGAAACTAGCAATAAAATCTAGATCCTACTGAATTTAACAATATCATTATTTAACTTTATTCTAAATAATCCTTAACATAAACTTCCATTTTGTAACTAATTAAAAAGGCCAACTGTATGCCTCCCAGGAATAGAGAGAAGAACGAATAAAAAGAAAACCCAACATCAGTACTAGAAAACTTAAGAAATGGATTCCAGATGTTTCAAATATAGATTCTTTTCTTAGTCTCTCTAGTGTAGGTATGAAATTGGAAGGTTGGATTCTTTCCATGCTGTTTTCCAACTATCATACTGATGTAAAACTGTTCCAGTGGAGCTGGGTTGCCCTCGTTACAATCACAGAAGAAATACTGTGTGCCTCATGCTATCCAAACTTTCTCAGACCAGAAATGCTGCAACAATTTCGGTGTCACCTGTGCTACGGGAAATCCAGTCCACTTCCAGTCTTTCATGCAGGCCTTCAATGCTAGGAATGTTAGCAGGTACAGTATTGATAGAAAAGAATCAGTCTTAAACTATCATGCAAATACAACCCTGAGAGATGATAGGTATGACTTCAGCAGCATCTGGTATTTGTAACTCAGAAAAAGAATCTAGTAACATCATAGTTCCATTTGATACTTTATATGGTTAAAAGAGTTTAGACAAAGAAAATAAGAAGATGCAAGTTCTCAGATACAAGTTTTATAGCCTCTCTATCTGCCATATACACAGTAAAGGGAAACTGCTCTGACTACTCTTAATATATATTGAATTAGGAATCAGGAGTCTTTTTCCCTAGGGAAATAAACTATGAAAACCACAGAGAAACTGGTGCAGAATGTACTGGACAGTATTCGTTGCACCAGCTTTTCACAAGGTTATTTGCAAATGACTTCAGGATTCTTAAAGGCTTTGTTCTCCAAAGGCAGTAGCAATGAAATGCTTTCCACAGCTTGTTATGTGTAGAGAAACTGGCACAGAAGAAAGATGTTTGTATTTCCTACTCCATGTCTTTCACTGAGTCACCATTCTCAGTATGAAAACAGTGTGCCTGACAATTCAGTGACCTGTCCAGTGGCAAGAGTTTCAATGACTCCTCCTGAGATCCAGCAAAAGAATACAGAACCACAGGCTCATGCTATTTGACAGCTCATATCCCAAGTCTGCCTTTCTGCAGCAATATAGAGTTAGAAATCTGTAAATAATGAGGACTGCAGTATTGCAAAGAAACAGAAACATGAAAAGCTGGCTCACATCCTAATATGCCAAATGGCTTGGCTATGCTGGTTCAAACTGTTGAGAGCACAGTCTTTCAGGTAAGACATCAAACAAGATACAACTGTGTGTGTGAAGTCTCCCTCCCATTCTCCCCATCAAAAAATTAGGAGAAGTACTTCAAGAACAATAGTGTTTGACTAAGTTATGAAAGGAAATAATAATTTTCTTACATAACTTAGTCAAACACTCAAGCAGAGATAAGCAAAATGCTTAATCTACCAAAGGGAAGCTAAATAACTTATAGTGATGTATAAATTCTTCTGAAATCAAACCCTCCAAAGCAGTATATAAACAAGAAAGAAATGTAATTTCTGATATTGGTTGTATCCTAAAAAGCCTATATGAATAAGCAAAACATATCTTATACATGTCAGATGTCTGACCTTCCCTAAGCATGCAGAATTTATGCACTGTAACAATAAAGACCTGGGATAACAGCCTTTTTAAAAAAAAAACACCTCAAAACAAACCCCAAACAAACTCTAAATCAAGATTTTTTTTTAATCTTCAGATCATGAAAGTTATTAGTAGAGTCTTCATACAATCATAGAATCATTTAGGTTGGAAAAGACCTTGAAGATACTGAGTCCAACCACTAACCCAACACTGTCAACTCCACCACTAAACCATGTCCCTAAGTGCCACATCTTCTTTTCTTTTAAATACCTCCAGGGATGGTGACTCCACCACTTCCCTGGGCAGCATATTTTGGTGAACAAATTTTTCCCAATATTTAAACATCCCCTGGCACAACTTGAGGCAGCTTCTGTTTTGTTTTTGCTCATTTAAGATCAAATCTGAAATCAAATACACCACCACACATTGGGGAAAAAAGAAACTCACTTTTTGTTACGGTCCATTTGCCACTCTCAAATTTAGAAGTGTAACTCCTGCATTTGCACACAAAGTATTATATTCTGTAAAACACTCCAAGAAAGGATTTTGAAGCAGGACCCTGATGACAATTTAGTAACTACAGCTAGCAAACAGATTTTAACAATAATGAATCCTTAAAAAACATTAAATAAACCCCTCAAAACTGAAAGTTCATTTAGGATACTGAAACAGGGATTTTATTTACTGTAAGTTCATTACATCACACTGAGTGTACTTTCTATTCTTTCAATGAAGAGTGTGCAGTTAACTCAGAAGATATAAATCTAAATCTCAAGTCCTTTTCCAGGCTTATAAAGATCTTTCTTTCACATAAAACTTCAGCTTATTAATATTAATACCTTACAGCACAATCAGCAGACTCATGCCTGTTTTCCTGAGAAGACTGCTGAAAAACCTACCCCAAAGTCAGGATGGCAGATGGACAAATCACTCCTGTTATGGGGTATAACCAGACACTCTTAGCCTCAAAAACATTATTATAAAATGGGTTCATAAGGGATTCCATAGCATACAGAGAGGTATAATGTTATCTTGCCTGAAGTACTGGATTTGCACCAGCCTTGACGTGCATTCACTATAATAACCATATACTTCTATTAACTCCAAAAACTCTGAACACATGAAAACTGTATGCTCTAAAACAAACATCTGCCATCACGGATATTTGCAAAATCTGCTATACTTATGGCATGCATACAAATGAATTCGAGCAAAAAAACCCCTGAGAAATTTTTTAAAATTGTAACTCTGCTTTTCTTCAAAAACACTTGAAAGCATTTGAAAGTAAATAAAAACATATTTAGTCTACAAGCTCTTTTAACACCAATGTAAATCAGATACTGAAATTCAAATTGCCGTAGTTTAAAAATCAAAACAAGCCCCCACTATTTCAACTTTGCCTACTGCGTTTGCACCTTATGAGACCTTTTTCTTCCTCTTTTTCCTCTGTTCAGCAGACATGTTAAAGTTTACAAAGCCTTGAAATATTTGTTAATTCTGCTTCAGAATATTACATTATATATAATGTTCATTGAACATGTGGGGGTTCATTGCTGGCTTAGTTATTCAACTGAAATGCACAGGACTACTTTTGTAAAATTAAGAACTCCACTCCTGAGGCACAGCCTCAAACCTGATCTCAATATTCTGACCTCTGTATGTGGAACTCTCTTTAGATGCGAAGACGATCCCATAGTAATCATCTAACTTTTACCAACCCCCAAACACAGTCCTCACACAGAATTACCAGGAAAACTGCACTGTTACATGGGCACTCTTTCAAACAGAACACAGGATGGTTCCAGGTCTTTGGAATACTACAGCTAAAAACTGCACCATATTTTTAATAAAGGTCAGCCTAGATTTTCAATAACCCTGACCAAAGTCTGAAAGCGATTATACATTCACACAGTGTCGTTCTTCTGAAGTCTAAATGGGAAAAGAAGTTCCTTCTTCCTTTCTTGCCTTATGATATTGCTGTATGTAAACAATTATATTGCTCTGAAACAAGAGATGTACAGCTGCTTCCAGTATTTTAGGCAGAGCTGAGCTAATACCCGGGGTTTTACCTACTACAGAAAATTCATAAACTGCAATGGAAGATGCTTCCTTTAAATAGCACCATTCGCAACAGAGCAGACTTCCAAGATGAAGTTAAAAAATGCTGTATTCAAGATTTTTTGCAAATACAAAGTCTAGAGAAAAAACCTACATGCTTCAGAATTAATTGGAAAGGTGCAGTTTCCTGGTACCAATCTGGATATTATAAACAGAGAAGTAAGCAGAAAGGACATATTTCTCAGTATTCCTTTACAAGACTGCAATATAGATGAGATTTTTTTATTTATTCTGTCTTGGAGGAAGAAGCCCTCAAAGAAGGAGGTTATTAAAACTCCTCAGATTTACTCAGGTTGAGTATTTTGACCTAGATTCTGATATTGCTTCCCTATTTATCAATGATTAAGTTTTGTGTGTGTGTGTATATGTGCATGTTACAGAAGTACAATTTCTTAGAAATACACCCCATCCTTAGTATAAAAGACATCAAGGATCTATACTGCATGCAACAGCTTTAAGTCCAAAATATCAGGCAGTTGTTTTGCTAAAGCTGCTAATACAGATTCAAATCTATATTTTACATTATTCTTGATATCATATATAATTCACTTTTTTGATAAATACATTGAAGAGATATGACAGAAATAATGAAAGCAAACTAAAGCATAGCATGAAAAAAGACAAAGGAGCAGGCAGGGCTTAAAACAGAGAATCTATCTCAGCTTGCAATATTGTCCCTAGTATAGCCCTTCTAAAAATTCAGGGAAATTATTAAAGGGCTTGATCTTCCTTTGTGGACTGCATCTTGCTTTCTTTGAAGCTTTCGTAAAGAAACTCTTAACTTGTAAGTGATACACACATGCTTTCCTCAGTCATTTTTATGTCCAGAAACTGCCTTTTATAATGGCAAAACTATTTTCACCCCCACAGGTAGAGAGTGTCCATGAAAAGGCTCAAATAGTTTAACCTTTTAAGACTATACTCAAAAAATACATAGCTTTTGAGACTCCAGCTGTCTACACTACCGTAGAAGTCACATTTTAAAAACATTCTTAGATTTTTAGGCTACGTTGAAGGCAGTAGACATTTGGTTTTCACAACCTCACCAGTGTGTGGAATAGCCAGGAACGTGGCTAGACCCGTCTTTAATATGTGTATTTCCTCATCTATTCATCCCCTAATTGATTAATCACAATAGACTATACCAAAGCTTTTTTTCCTCAGTTACACTAACAATAAACAGACTTGACTATTGTTGAGGAGCATAAGGGCAAAGAGGGAACAGATCTTTTCTGAGCACATTACTGCATCAAAAGAAGTGTACAGCAAAACACTAACAAATCATAAGGTTATATATAGTACAGCAAAACACTAACAAATCATAAGAGTGTAGGTTATATATTTTATGAAGTACAACAAAACAAACAAATATAAACTATAATATTATATGTGTTTTCCACACCACATCATGGTACACAATGAGCACTGAATTAATCTATGTCGTGTCTTCTATTATGAAATAGTTAGCTGTATACAGGTTTTCAAAAAAAAGGATTTCTGTTTCTAATCTTATTATTAGTTCATGTTTCATTTATGCATGAAAACACCACTATAGTTTTTAATTTGATACGTTTCTCCAGTTTCCTTCAAAAAACACACTAGGCATAGGCACTGGTAAAATGAAACATGCGTATTCCAAAGGCCTTGCACAATTTTGTTAGAATAAAAAACAACATATGGAAATCAGAGATTTTACTACATAAATGGAAAAGAGAGTGACAGCAGTGTGGAACATGGTATGTCTATGAGTTTCAATACTTCTCTATTTCAGTCTAACATGATTTTCCTTAAGCAAGTACAAACTCTTCCTGTACAATACAAAGGTGCCTTTAAACCAAATCCTCTGTCTGTGTCTTGCTCCTTGCAAAGCATTTGTTTTGGCAAATGGCTAGAAGCCTGCCAAGAAAAGGTCACTGATCTTTGCCTGAAAAGCTTGAGCCAGCTTTATACAGCAAGGACTTAGTACAAACACACAATGCTTACCAGATGTTCAATCAGCTAACTGGATACAATCCAAGGGATGGCTATAAATCCATGGAGAGATGTTCGTTATGAAGGCATTTGCCACACAAAGCTAAATTTATATAAGCATCCTTTGGAGAACCTCTTCACTGAGCACTGCAGTTTAACCAACAGGCTGAACTGTCACCAAGTGCTGATTTGCATGGGATACCTTTAAAATGAAATTTGAGTTTTTACAGCCTGCAAGGTTCATTTTCCCAAATAAATGCTTGTGCCATTTCTGAAGTCATTATTAACTGGCAAGAGCCAAGAACTGAAAGCAGACTCTCAGATTATTGTTTCACAGCTCCTCCTCTTAGACTTTCCAGTTACTATAATCTGCGTACCAACACACAAACATCTCCTTTCAAATGCCATGCTCCCAGCAAGGGAAATTTTATCTGAGAACAAACACATCACCTACCACAAGACTAGAGTAAGATAATGCAGTTATCTACTGACATTAATTTATTCTAACCAACTGGAGAAGACAAGAGATTTCTTTAGTCATTCATTTGAAATGAGAAAGTTCTCTGACTGAGCAGCACAACCATCAAGTTTCTATATAAAAGCAATGCTTGGATTTGGTTTTTTTTTGGTGAGTTTTTTGGTTTGTTGGTTGTTTGGTTTAAAAAAGACAAGAAATAAAACTCAACTTTAACTGGATTGGTTAAAGATATCTTCCAATTGTAAACACAGTCATAAAATAGACAAATAGTTTCAAAAAGAGAAAGAAACCTAGAAAAAAATTCATTTTTGTAATAAACATCCACATTTCAGCACAGAGGTATTTTAAGTTTAACCAAATAAGACTCCAGAGAAAATGAGTATTAGTAACAGCTTTGAATTATCCCTCCTAAGAGGTAAGAATGAAGTAGAAAACTTTGCAAAGCTGTTTAAATTTATTTTATTTCTTTGATTTTACCCTTTTTCCTCACTTGCGGTTTGAATGAGTGCAGATCTTCTGGTACTGAAGAAATGAAAAGCAGAATGGTGAAAAAAAATAATCCCCAAACCCAACCTACATAAAACCAAAGCTTCAAAGGAAATAGGTTCTCAGCTGATACACTGCATAATGAGTTTTGAAAAGAAAGATTATGGTTAGGTTTGAAGTTGGCTCACATGCTGTTGCTTGCTGGTGTTCTGTTAAACCAGGGAAGTGTACAGAAGGAAGCCAATAAGCTAGTGTAAGACCCTAAGACCCAAACTATGAATAAAACCATGAGATTAGGCCCTTAGAAGATGTGGGGTCCTCCTCACTGAGACTGAACAGAGCAACAAATGTGTGCCTGGTTTCCTCTGACTGTATATTTAACTTTACAGTAGGAAGAGAGAAAAGACACAATATGGACACTTCAACCCTATCTCCCTGAGCGTACAATATTCCCAAGAACTTCTAGGGGAAGAGCTCTAACTTGTAAACCTATCTGAGTCAAGTGACTGAACACAGAAACCATCCAGTCAGCACTGCCAGTTCAGCACTGGCCTGTTCAGATAGTTTCAGATTATTTTACCTCCCAGCAAAAGCCCCAGCCTTGAGCCTAAAAACGTAATGTTCAAGAACCTTGCTGAGTCGTGGCAAGCAGTCTCCTAGATATCAAGCAGCACCCTTACTTGACAGATGTATTACATTTTACCACTGGAAGGCTGCCTGCCCCAATGACACAACAGATCCTTTTATGAACATTCTTTCCACTCCGCCTACAGCTCTGGAGAAGCTACAGAGACTTCTTGGGCCTCCCTTGAGGGATGCACACTCTGATTCCACCACTGAATCTACCCAGACAGTGTATGGCTCTGCCTAAGCCACTTCCAACACTCAGCTTTCTCAAAACATCAAAATACAGAGGAAGGTAAAGATGTGTCTAAATCAAATGTTGGGTTGCAAAATAAGAGATAAGGTGATCTTTAATAGTGAAGGACTGTGACTCTTCTTTTCCATGTGATTATTAAAAAATAGGTTTTCCATCCATTCTTGTTTTTAAAAAAAATACATAAAACATGTAACCTTTGTAAACAAGTGGTTAAACTAGCACAGACAAAACTAATACAATAAAGAAGGTTGACTCCTCTGCTGAAAACTTAAAATGCAATTATCTGCAGTGAAAAGCTGGTGATTAACTTGAACCTTTCTTTCAGAGAGAGATGCTACTGGCAAGAAGAATAGCAAAGGTGGGCTAGAGATACATCCTGATGAAAAGATCTATCAGTGGGAATAAAGAACAATTTGTACCTTCTGAGAAGGTTACTGAGAAACTGAGAAATGTTTCTGGAAAGAGAGATGTGCTGCTCTCCACCTACCAGAAGAATATTCAGCAGAGGAGGTCTATCTACCTAGTCATAATACTAGAAATCTGGAACAAACACGAGAATTCTTTCACAGCCTGTTCAGCACCCCAAGATCAGCAGCTGATGGCTACCAGGAACCAACAAACAGCCTGTCAAAGTTGTATTCAATAGAAGGCATTAGTGAAAGAAACCCCCACTCTTCAGCAATATAAATTCCTGAAACAATCAAGTAAAAATTCTAACTCCCTAATGCATATCATTTAGACTTTGTGATTTCTGGTTAAGCACCTTCTACTGTTCTCTGTTCAGACAGTGCCTGGCACCACCAGATCTCATTCACTGGGCCCTTAGAGCACAAGAAGCATAATTAATTAATGACAATGACAACTACAAAGCAGTTCAGGGAAAAGCTCTGACAAATAGTTGCATTAAGAATTGTAGAGAAAGTTTTCAACCCACGGGATAATTTCTACAAACAAATCTTTGAAAAAGGACAGTATACTAGGAACCAAAATACTATTTTTCTTGCTGTATTGATTATACTGAAGTTGAATGCCTGGAACAAATCCTCTGGATATTTTGATTAACTAGCTGTATCTAGGTTATAGATCTATTAAGTATGAGACATAAAAATGGCATTAAGAATCATACCCTGCTTCTACTGATACTTTTATTCATGCAGAACTTCGACCATGGCATGGCAATCAACAATAATTGTATTTGCAAACCTGAGAACCTTCAAGTAAATGAGCTAAGAAAAACTGGGAAACCTCTTCCAAACTCATATATTTTAAATTACATGTTAAATACATAACCCAGTGTAGTCAGAATTCTAAGGACCTGTTGGCTATTTCCATGCAAAAGGCCAAATAGCCAACCTTAAAAAAAAAGTTTTGCATTCACAAAATACTGCCATGACTTCAGCTTGCAGGCTTTATGTTAAAATATCACCTTATGCTCTTCATCCTGTGCAACTTTAGTATCTCAGAAACAGATGAATCTGAAGATGAATGTATTGAAAGCTGTAGTGTTTCATTGCAATTCAACTGCCTTCTCTAAAATAGGGAATCTGTAATTGTATGGAAGGACAACTGCATAATGCAAACTGGGACATCTAACAATGATAAATAATCATTAAAATTGATGGAGAAAAAGAGTTGAGAATAGTTCTTAAATTTTTATTACATGTTACCCATGATAAACACAGTTATCAAAAAAACCCTAACGTGCCAAGGTCATTCTGAAGTTTTCTACAGTTGATTCAATACTGACATATTTCACATGGTAACTTAATTCCTAAATTAGTAGAAAGCTACTCTAAGTAACTGTATAGATTTGTGTCACATAAACCATTAATTCCAAAGAAAGAAGAAACCTACAATGACAAATGCAGCAAGGAGGTCACAAGCTTTTAAATATAGAAGCACCTGTCTTTCAGTATATATAAAACTGACTTTGCTGACAATGTGTCTAATCAATCCTCAGGCAATTTACCTCTCTTACCCACTTGCTTGCACTTGCTGGCCAGCTGTTATTCCAGTTTATATTTCAAATCATTGTGTCATCATTTTAGTTATGTTTTAAACTTCCAGCCTGAGTGTGGATCTTGATCAGATACACTGGAGCTCTAAAGTATTTCTGAAATAATTTAGAAAACTTCACTCACAAAACTCTGTAAGCACTAAAATAGATGAGAAGACACTGCCAAAGCACATCAATAAAACAGCCAAGGAGTGCATTTCAGTCCAGAAATAATGCATATGCTACAGCAACACTGATTTAATATAGAAAATCAATATGACCTTGGACAACAAGCAGCACTGAAGAAATGAGTAAGAAATGAGTAAGAGAGCATGTCCTATAGATTCTCCTGTTCATTGACAGACTAATACACAGGCACACCCTACTCCATAGCCCAGGTAGAAATTTAAGATACAAGACTAAAAACCTAACCATTAGATACAGTTTGTAAAGTAACAGAGAATAAGTATGATTGATCTTTCCCAAGCTAATTACTTCTTGCAAACACCCATCTCCTATAAACTTTTCTTTTCTTATCACTGCATACATAAAGTGGATTCACCAGATGTTTGGTCAGTACCAGAATGGAGTGATTACATGCTTTGCAAGACTGACAAACTATCCTGGTGAAGTAACAACAGAGCCACCCACATTTTGATTTGGGCTACCAAAAGCAAACTATCAGAAATGCTTATTCCTATGGATGCTATGTGCTTGCATGTGGCACAGTACATGGCTCAAAGAATTATGCAAAAAATCCCAGCTCATACTACCAGGTCCATAGAAGCCACATTTGTTTCTCTGACCAAAGGGATTTGGTTTTAAAATATCCCTTAGACTTCTGAGGAGGCGGTTACTATTTGTCAACACTTCAAGAATGCAATAAAAGTAACAAAATTACAAATAAAAATTTTCTGAATAGAACTTTATTGAATAGCTGTTGCAGTTATTTTAGCCCATGAATGGACACCTTAGTGCATATCCACATTTGTGAAGTCTCCACTGATAGAGCTGCTTCAACTCACAAGAAATACAAGTATGTATTTACACTGAATGCACAAAGTTGGTTTAAATAAAGTAAATCTACAGAAGGTAAGTAACCTTGCAGACGAATTTTGGCATAGCAAATGTAAAGACATGACTCAAAGGTGTTACAGAAATACTGGTTATGTAGTTTAAAATGAAGAATTAAAAAAAAAAAAGTTATTTTAAGACCTTTTTTCTCAAGGTGTTCCTAACACCACCAAAACATGCTAACGTATTTTGCAGAATTGATTTGGAAGCGCAATATGGGAACGTTCGAATTTTAGCAGAAAAATTTAAATCTTAACTTTTGAGAACATACCTTCTGTGTGACAAACAGATCATTTCGCATTTTCTTTTCGGTATCTGGGGCTGTCAGTTCCTACTACAGAATTTACAAAATTGCTAAAATCGCCACCATCCCTCTCAGTGCAGTAGAAACGTTCAGAAGCTATAGGAAGGCTCCAAAATAGGATTAGTGTGAAAAACGTGAGGATAAAAATGCTCCTCTTGGGTTTGTTATTGTTCTTGCAAGGGTTTTTTATGCTATTTGCTTTCCACTTTTCAGACACCAGCATTTGTGTTTTCCAGCCTTTTTCTGCTACAAGGACTAGAATTGAATGGAAGTAAGTTCCAGAAAATAATGTTTTCAGAACAAATCTAAATTCCCTGAGACTTGAACAATCCATAGGGATGTGTTGGCTGGGCCGCCAGATATGCAGTGAAGAGAAGTCTAAAAGCCTTGGGCTTTCCAGCTGCTTCCTAACAAGTGCACTGTTGACTGCTGCAGAAATAGAGCTTCTCCTTCAGGTGGCTTCTCAAATAAATTTCATAACACAGAGTGGCAGAGAAGTTGGCACAGCTCTATAACCTCCCATGAACTTGTAGCTTCGCTTAAGAATGGGAAAAACAATTGCAAGTAGCAAAGCCAGCAACTCTACCATTCCTTCTGCTGTTCTATGTAAAAATATTTGCCAGATGCTGATGTTGATATGTGAGGGTGGCTCTCAACAAGTCTGTCTCTGCCAAGGGAAAGGCAGAAGTACTCTTAACCTCCCTCTGTAATCTGCCATATTTCCATCTGTTCGGTACACCTAAGCCACACAAGTGAAGAAAGTCCATGAATGATTCAGCTCAGAGGAGGGGGGAGGAGGAAGAGGAATTGTGTACTTTTGTTGAGGAAGTCAGCTTATAGCAATGAACTGTTTTCATTGTTTCACCATGCAAATGCAAATAGAGCAGAAGGACAAGCAATCTGGCAGCTGGAACTTAGGGACAGTTGAATTTTAAGAGGTATATGGTGACAACATAAGCTTACTTTCAATTTACATAGCAATTTACTCACAAAAGGGTTCACTTGGAAAATTAGGACGTTTGCCTCTTTGAGGCAGTGTAATAGAGAACAAAGCTCTCTGCATATATTAATGGATTCAGCTAATCTTCAGTCAGTTATACCAAAGCAGAATTTGTATATCTATATTAAAAATCCTTTAGAAGTGCCAAATAACCAAAGTTAAGTTATTGACTGCTGGTAACTAGAAAGCTGATTATATCACATAGAAGAAACAAGTACAATTTTCAGTACACAGCATGACAAGACAACAGAGGTTGGTGAGTGCACAGCTGAAATTTCTGACTGCCTTTTTTAAAAATACTGCTATATGAAGCTTGATTGTTTCCTCCAGTTAAAATTGTTGCTACAGGTATTTTTATTGTCATAAATTGCCAATTGATGAGTCCAGATGAAATGGTGATACCTATTTGTGCAGCATGCAAATAATGCTGCGTACTCTGTTGCTATTCACAATGACGACTGGAGCACAAAACCAAGATCTTGGTTAACAAATTAGGTCAAGAGTGGCAATCACCTCAACCAACCCTGGCCACACAAAAGCAATGCATTTAGTATAACTTTAATCTTAGGTTCCTTTTATATTCAAGAAATACAGATCAACTACAGTGAACTGACCCATTGAAATTCATAAAATGCATATCAGATGTATTCTCTTTACCTACATATATATGTATCTATGCATAAAATGCAAGAGGCATTTTTGAAACATGTAGAGTAAGTTACTTCCCATATGGTTTAGGTGTTTCTGTTCACTACACAAGGATGCATACAGTTGCTATGTTAAACTAGGTGCTTCATAGAGATAGTTCAATATTCAAAATTAGCTAGGCCACAGCCCTAGTAAAGCAGTCCAAAAATAGGATTTCATAACATCACTAACAAAACACCACAGAATGGCTTACAAACTGTTGTACAAACCTGGTCCTATTTCCCTTGTGAGGAAAGCTAACTTCCCTAGAGGATGTTGCAGTACTTCTATCCAACACTTTTCCACTGCTATCTAACTGCATGGGAGAGCTCTAAAAGTATTGAAGTTCTATTCCATTTTGTAAGCACATGAGCTTCTCCAGGGTTATAACAAATTCAGCCCAACTAAAGCTCCTTGGCCTTCCAGATGGTTTCCACTAAGACAGCATGTCACAAGCTGTTTTCCCTCACTGGCCTGTTCCCATTTGAGCGTTCCCCTTCAACGCTAATGTAGCGACACAAATTCTAGTTCTGCAGATTTCTTTGCAAGCACCTTTCAACTGTCACAGGGTAATGCAACACATAATATAGGAAACACCATCATAGCTATTTCTTGTTTTCCTGTAGAAAAGGTTAGAGAGTTTCAACAACTTTTGAAGAACAACATAACACCATTCTCTCTGCCCTTTGACAGTTCGACACCCCTGAATGCATCTTGTGATTAAACAGTAAGCTCATCTAGGTATCAATTAGCTATCAGTGGAAGGTTGGAAGAATATCTACCTGCCCTATGACAGAACCACACCAATGAATTTAACCACATTTTAGTTGATCATTTTCATACCAGTTAGAAAGGTATGTGGAAACTACTGTTTAACTTATTTTTCTTCATTATGCAGGAAGAAAAAAGGCAGTGCATATCTTACGTGGGTAGAAAATGTGGCTATAGGATAAAGTTTACATAATAGTTTCCTTTGTTTTTAAAATTCAGGATTTATATTAATACTGTTTTTGCAAGCTACTACCAGAAATTGATCACAGCGCAGCAGTTCTTTACAAACAACAGAAATATAAACATGCTCTTCCGCTGTTTCTTAACTCTGCCAGGCAAAACCATCTCATTTCACAGCATTTTCAGTTACAGCTGTCAGGAGCTGTACTGTGAACCAATGATCATCTCATTTACCTGAGCTCTATGAGATACTGGGGGAAGCCAATCAAAGCCACCAGTGGACATAATTTAAAATAACCAAACCAAACCAGTCATCTAGGCCATTTCAGTAGATCAGGCTGTCATCAAGTGCATGTCTAAGATACACAGATTTGCTTCTTCATAAATTATCTTATTCCCACCATATATGACTTGACTCTGTTCAAAGTTAACAGCAGAAAAGTACCATGAGAATTTATCTTAAGAATGTAAACTTCTCTTCCATATTTGTGGGGGGTTTTTCCCCAACATGTAACTGATGTAACTGCTGTGTCATAAAAGTGAAAACACTTCTTAGAAATAAAATATTTTGTTCATTTAGTTGGAAAAGAAAATATTTAGTGGAAAAATAGCAACTATTAGAATTCAAAAAGCAAACAGACTCTTGTCCCTCACCTCTGACATCTTATAATTTCTATCTACATAATGGTTAGCATTCTTGCAAAAAAAATTTCATAAGTTTCTTCTGGAAATTAATACTACTAAATTACTGCCATTTCATTTCTGTCCTTTTAGCTGGTATTGTCACCATCAGTGATTAACAAGGTAAGATGAACTGAAACTGGCCATGGACTCACAGGCAGATAGACCAAAATGTGTTCATTTTAACTTGAGCTCACACAGATTTAAGAGAGTATCAGCACAGCACATCCTCTAATACTTCCATTGCAGAGACCCTTGGAAGATTTCATTCACAAAAGAATAAGAGAAAATATCGCAAGTCCCTACCTTCACCTGACGATCCTGAAAGGTCTATGATGACATACACTCTCCCTTCTGGCTCCAAGTCAATCTGTAATCAAGAAGAGAATTAGGGGAAAAAAAGCTTAGAACGGCTCCCAAAGCAAGTGACTGCACATGCAGGAAATAAAAAGTTTCCAAAATTCACAAAGCCAAGGTGTAGGCAGGACATATGAGCAGGTCTACAGTTCATTACCAACAGAGCCTCCTTTTGCAACAAGGTGCTCAGGACCCTGCACCTTCGCTGGAATAAAACAAAACTGTGCACCCTTGGAAAGGTTGAGTTCAGTGAATTTTACAAATCAAAACATTTGAAGTCCAACATTCTGCCATACATTTGCACCATGATTTTGCAAGGAGACAAGGAAGAAAGTTAAAAAGTGCTACACTTGAACAACTTTTTTACTGTAGTTTATACTGAGCCCACCTATGCAAATGTGGAAAACAACACTGTGACCTATTCAGATCCCAGTGAGACAGATTAGCTCTGGTCCCAGAACGAGCAAATGGACACACGCAGCTCGTACGGCTGGTCAACACGTGTTTATAATGCTCCCTTTGTATCCCCACTGGGAAAAAGAAATACATGCTTTATACTCTTTTTCTGAAACAAAAAATTTATTTATTTCTGCACCATTCTGGTAGATTTTAAGGACTCTTCACTCTTGTGGAGATCACTTTCACTCAGCATGAAATACAGGTGCCCAGTATCATGCTGCCATAATTTCATGGTTTCATGGGCTGCAGGAATAAGCTCCTGTAACTTTTAGGCACTACAATGAAGAGCTCATTACAAATCTTCCTGTATTTTACCATGTTTCATCACCAACTCTAAATATTGCTGGATTTGAGTACCTTAATGATGCCCCACACACATTAAAGACACTTTTTGCCACCACCCATCTCTCAAAATTTAAACTGCAACTAAAACACTATGTAATCAATAGCTCTTACTGCCACATAGGAGTGGTCAGATGATTTCAGAGACTGAGATGATGTGGTATACATTAATACTATATCCTCAAGGCAGAGCTGTGGGGAGCTGAAGCCTGACCCTGCTGCAATGTCACTGGGGCAGAAGCTGATGGGGACTGACTTGGAGTCCTGGGCCACGGGCAGGGTGGGAGAGCCTTGGGGTCTGGGCCCTCTGTGCCCCTCAAGCCCTGACATTCACATGGGATTTGATGAGGTTAGGCCTTCCATGTACCAAATCAGGGGACTTGTGGCAGGCTGGGAGAGGAGACGTGCTACCAAAAGCCCCTCTTCCCCTAAATGAAAAAGTGCTAGGACTATGGGTCCTTGTTGGTGCCAGATCAAAAGGATGCAGAGTGAAAAGAAGGGAGCATGCTTCACGGCCAGAGTCCAGCCAAGCCCTGTTCTTCATGGCAGAAACCCCAGCTCTTGCCCAATGCTCCTGCTACTCTGAGGCAACCACACACAGGGCTTGTGGCTGGGAACAGGTGACCTTCCCTCCCACCTCATGGCAGCCCTCCACTCCCTCCTGCACTCCCTGCTCTGCCACAGCAGGGGAAGGTGGGCTTGTTTCCCTCATGACAGCAAATGACACCAAGCTGACCCCTCCTAAGTCACGAGTGACATCAGGGTGCAGCCCTAGGCCAGTATGAGACGACAACCAGGAGATCACCAATTCACATTAATAACTTGGGAGACCAATCTGTTGGTCTTTGCAAATTAGCAAGTAAATGAGAAAAGGAAGAAGACACCAGAGCACCTGGACAATGCCAGGGTTTGCCTGCCTACATTCAGCGGGCAGCCTCATGGGGCCACCTTTTCTGCCTCCATATTTCACTCATCACTCAAGAGGACTTTAGCAAGAGCGGCACCACTACTCTTTCCTTCTTTTGGGCCATGGCTGCTGAATGCATCAGGGTGACACAAGCTCCTCCCTCCCCAGACAAGCTTCTCACAACAAAAATGCTTCTGTCTTTCAAGAGCGAGGAGTTCACAGGTCGGCTGATGTCTAGGACCAATGGATCAAGAAAATGATCTCAGCAGCTGTATTGTAAATAGATGAGGCAGGAAAAAGGTGTTAGGAACGCCAGGGGTTACACAGAGGAGAGGATAATGAAAGCATGTTTGAGTGATTTTTTTATAAATGATACTGTTGAATATTCAAGCAAAGACAGTTTTAACAATTTCTGAACTGGCAGCATGAGTTTTGTGGGGGAGTTTTTTGGGCTTTTTTTGTGGTTTTTTTTTTGTTGTTGTTTTAAATAAAGCTGCTGATCTTGAAATACTGCTCCTCTCTGTTTGCCATTTTTAAACAAGAACAATATTAGAAGATCAGAGGCACAGGTGCACGAATAGACTTTGATGTCTATGCTGAGGGAGGCTTTTGAAACACTGCTATAGCACTCAACAGATGGCTGTATTAAAGACAGGCATGTCTAATGCTCTGTTTGTATCAGCACTATACGATGTTTGGTTAAGCTTTCAGTAAAATACAGTTCAAATCCCAGCACGTACACATAAAACCCCAACACCATCCCTGCAAGAGTACTGGGCATCTGGAGGAGTTAGTGATCACCATCACAAAACCTCTGTTCTGCCCATTTAAGTACAACCAGCATTGGAAGCAACTCAGGAAAAAGACTGGAGCACTAAACCCAAGTTTCCATTACCCTTCAAGTGGACTGTTTTCATTTACCATTTATTAGAAATGATGCTTAATGATTTTGATCCGGAATTTTTGCTTGTGCTCTAAGCAAAATGAACTATTTATAAAAAGGACCCTCTTTTACAAAGAAAGCATGTTTCAGTCTTAAAGTGTGTTAATACCACTAAGAATGAAATGGACATATTCTTATTTTTAGATTTATAAAATACCCACATTTTGTTTCAATGCGTACTTACGCTGACAGTCTCATCAGACACATGAATAAGTACTTTTGCCAGAAGCTGGCAGCTCAGCTGCCTCAGCTGACCTTACATATAGAAAGAACAACCCAACAAAAGCAGAATCCCCTAAACCGAAATGAATCCTTCTTTTTATCTCAGGTTTTTACTGTATCAAAGCAGATATGAAATGAAAAGGACATTCAATCCTAATTTTTTTGTTAAAAAAAACCATTTCTAACTTAATGCCTAGAAACATAATGGCATAAACACCACCAAAACAGTCAGATTACTAGAATATGCATGCCTTTTCTTTCCCTCTGTGCATTAAACTACACTTAGATGAAGGTGGAGACTATGCAATGTCATTTTATAAGTAATAAAATATGCATGCAGAAAAATCTGAAGTTCCCATGAATTTTTCACCAAATGTCCTGAAAGTTATCACATGTGAAATGCCCTTAAACATATGTAACCAGAGACAGAATGACCAGCCAAATTTGGCTGGATATACCAGACATCCTTGAACGCAACGGAAATAGTCTGATGATGGCAATTCCGATTCTGACCCTTTTCTTTCACTAAAAATACTTCTCTCCGAATGCAGCCAAGCATTTATACATGCAGAGAAGATATCTGAAAAGACACGATTGTTCAAAAGGACAACAGGGAATAAGGCAAGATGCAAACTAGGGATGGGACAGAGGAGTTGATACAACAGCAGCTTTGCCGTAAGCAAGACACATTGCAAAATATGCACCTTGCATGTACATGTCACATTTTCCACACACAACAAAAGACATTGAGCAAAATGCCTGAGCACCAAAGCATTTTACCCTGTTACTGACTCATGCTAATGCTGTGACTTTTTTTTAAAATACAGTTTTAGCATGTGCAAGATTAATTATAAAGGTACTTTAAGCAACTTCTACATTGTTCAAATAATCTGTATGTGGCATCATACTGAGATGAGTACAATCATTGCTGAAAAGCAGCACATATCTTGAAAAATTCCAGGCATGAATAAAGCCTATTAGTAGCCTGTTTCAGGGAACAAAAGGCACCCATCCATAAAACCAGACATACTTCCAGAGGAAAAAACCCACACTGAAACCATGGCCAAGCTTCAGCATATTGAAGGCATTTATACAGTTTCACAGTCATTAATGGATTTTATTTTCAACACCCTTCTGAGACAGTTCCCTATCTGCAAAATGGGATACTCCCAAAGGCACAAGCTAGATTAAATGACTTGCCAGAAAGTCATACAAGAAGTCTATGGTTAAACAAGAACTGAATTCTGGACTCTGGATGCCCCACTGGACCATTTCTCCTATTCCTCAGTTAAGCTTCACTTGTCAAGTGATATACATCCTGTCTTCCAGCAGTACCAATGACTACCAAGGACTCTTATTTATACCTTCTTGAAGCAATTTTAATGTTCATGAGCAACTGTGGATGAACAAAAAATTTAATCAAACTATGCAGAAGATTGTGAAAACGGTTCAGCTTTTCCTCAGGGTTTGCTTTTTCAAAGTTTTTAACTCCTAAGCGTTCTCAAAAACTAAGCCCTAAGCTCAGCTAGAAGCTCATCATTTTCCCCCTCTCAGGTGCAAGACATTAATTCCCACCGCTAAAAATATGAAACTTGGACAGAATTCTCTTAGACTAAGATTTTCTAAGGAAAACACACACACTCTCCAATCTAATAGGGATGAGGAAGATCAGAATATGCTACGGAACTACTTGGGTTGCACTGATGCTTCATATTTGAATATGAGTAAGGTTTTAATGTACAGCCTGAATAATTCCATCAGCATTTGGAGCTGTTTTTTCATTCTCTTTGACAGCACCAGCACAGAGATTTTGTATGCTCCATGCAGCAAACTGAGACCTGATGTAAACAAGTGATAAATCACTATATTTAGTGGCTCAATGCCCCCTTGCCATAGATTTTCATTTGCTCGTAACAGTCCATCAGCCACCAATGTTCCAACAGAAGAACATCACCTAAGTTTGAGTGCATTGTACTTATTTCAAAGCCAACTTATCACAAGAGAAATTTACAGATAGTCATTGACATAAATCTCAGATCTGAAATAAACAATGAGTAGACAAATACTCTTTCCACAACTGAACTTCCTAATGGCATAAAGGTTGAGTAACTTTTACTCTGCTCTTCCTTTAGCTAGACAGTATACAAAACGCAGCAAACCCCCTTCAAACATAAAGCTGTTGAGGATTTTGGAAACAGCATAAACCTAAATGGACTGTGTAAGCCACAGAAACAGAAAGAATTAAATCATAAAACCTGCTTTGCACCTCTTCTTGTGATGTTCTAGGATTATCTGATATTTGTGTAGCTTAAAGCATAAACCTCCAAGCACATGACCCATCACTGCAGATGGTTGGCTGAGTCACGTCAGACTTGAGAAGTCACTATGTTTTAACCCTTACTCAGAGCAGCGTAATAAACTTTCTCTTAGAACACACAACTTCTCTGAAAGGAGGAGGGAAGAGACTGCGCTTAATGTGCTGATACCTGCAAAGGCTGGGGAGGAGGAGAGGGTTTATACTCTCTGCTGTATTTAGCAGCATTTACTTCTCCAAATTTGATCAAATATTATCTCCATGAAAATGCATAAGAAAATCAGTTATAATTTAATAGAAAATGCCTGGAAACAGTCTGTGCTGGTCTTTTGTTCTTTAGCCACAAGGTTTTTCTGCTTAAATTTAAATAGCTAATAGAATACCTATATTAACTGATTTGATAGAAACTAAAACATTAACAGTGATACTTTTCAATATAGTCAAATTTTTATATAGCTCAAGACATTTAAAAAAATTCAAAACTACCATCATTATTGGAATGGAAGCAAACTCTTGACCAAAAGAACAGCTAGAGGTATGATTAAACTTGCAAACTTCCCCCAGCATTAACACCTGAATCCCCAGCAAGCTCACCTAAAATGAATAGGTCTGCAATAAGCTCCATAAGGTCAGCAAAGTAGCTGAGAAAACATATGTGAAAATTAATAATTTCACATCTTAACATCATTAATTACATAGGTAAACTTGACTTTTGAAGAAGTTATCTAGAAAACATGTTGAGAAAACTTCCCCAGAATCTCCATTTACCTCCATGATGTTCTCCCCCCCACAGCCTCTTGCTCTTCTGGCAAAGAAAGCAAAGGCTCTTTCAAAGTCAGTGCACTGCCACAAAGTTCACAAATCTGCCTTTCATTATGAATGTTACATATTTGATTATTATAATTACAGAGAAACTTAATACATCTTGCCGCATCGTAATTGACCACAATGACATACATAAAAGTTCAGAAATTCTGGCCACAGGGGATTCTATCAATTATTTACTCATACTTAAAAGTCAACAAAAAACCCCATCAAACATCTTGCATGACCTACAGAAAACATCAAACACTTTCCAGTGCCAGACACATGCACAGACATAATACAGAACAGAAGCAGCCAGGGAAAAACAAGATTCAGCTGAAATAACCACAGTATGCAGAAATCAATTCTAAATCAAGCATCCTTCCATTACTTAATATGCATATACCCATACTCAGTTGCAGAGTCCTGAATGCCACGTGAGATGACCTTGGTCTTCCACAATCTACTGCACCTAAGGCTTCCCAGGCACCAAAGCAGGAGCAGTTTAGAATGCACAGCAACACATGAATGTGTGTTGCACACAAGCACATCTGCACTCTCAGAACTAACAAATTCATTTTTGTGTATTAGAATGAAAAACAAGTTTTACAGACCACATGCTGGGACTAGGGTGTTCATGCCTCATTTTCTGGTAGAATCCAGAAAGTGAACTTGGACAGTAGGCGGTATTTACATGCAACAAGACAGCAGAGCAGTACAAATGGCTGCAAAGGTATCGAGCAGCATGATCACAGAAGGGTCACCTCACAAAAACAAGTATCTGACTCCCTGATCTGAAGTGAGTAAGAGATTATCTTCACTTCTTTGAAAGCCTCAGGTGGTGAAGAGTATGTTTGGCACAAGGTATTAACTATTATTATGGTGTTTAAGAGTTATATGCCAAAATGGTTAGAGTTTCTAAATAGCTACAACTGCAATTCCTGACAAAAGGAAATGTATCAATGAGAGAGAAATTTCTCCCTGAGCAGAAAAATAAGTCAATAACCTCAAGAGATTAGGCTGCCTAGACTAACCATTCCAGGCATTCTGCCTGTGAACAGGTCAATGGAGACTTGTACTAGCATGTGTGTTTCAGGTATGAGTCTGTGCTGTGTTTTGGTTCATTTAACCCAGTACAGTTATTCTGATGATGTAAATGCCTTCCATTATTAAGCCTTATGAAGACAGGGAAATAAGCTGAAGTTACACAGTACTTTTTCACCCTACTATAACTGCATCTGCATTAGAAATGGAGGTTGTATTGTTTTAATAACGGTAATGAATATAAAGTACAAAGAACCTACACAAGCCCAGAGACAACATGGAGTACCATGCATAAGAACTGTGTTTCACTGAACAACTCTCAACTTTTTTTTCAGAGTGCAAAAACAGTAAAACCACCTCCTGAACAAAAGTCTGCATAAAGCCATTCACTGCAAACATCTGCTAAATGTATTTCAAGAAAGAAAAGAAACTCTTACCCAAACAGATGGTTATTTGATTTAAGAATAAAGGAATTGCATTGTGCGGTAAGATATGACCTGTAATTTCATCACAAGGCTTTTCAAAATGTATTCTTGAATGCACTAGCGCAGTGACATGCTCCAAACCACAGGGAAATAATTAACTGTCACAAAGTATGTAAGACATGCTTATTGTCTTGGCTTATGGGCAGTTTTTCATACCATGCTACAGAACTGCAACCAGAAGGGAAGGGGTTACCTATAAACCTAGGAATAAAACACCAAATAGAGAATCACAACTGCAACACATAGTGGTTAGAACAATTACTACATGCTAAACACTGATAAAGGCTGTCAAATTATCTTACCACAGTACAATTTCAGACAACCACTTGCTCATATGCCTAAGCCAAACTCCTAGTCGGCACATTTATTCAGTCTCAGGAATCACATAAATGTGATGATTTAACCAGGTATTTGGAGTTTCTCCTAAATTGCAATAAAATTTCCTCTGAGCAGACACCTTTTCAACACTTTGGACAACCATCATGAACTAGGTATCTGCGTAACAGTAAGTACATGGATAAAGTACAGACCACTGCTACGTGGTCTGGTCACTCTGACTTGTACTTTTCCTGTTCACATACAACAGTTTTGGTGCACTGCATACATTTTTTTCTCATTTCCTTAAGTTATCTCCTTATGTCCTTTAAGCAGAACTTTCTGTGTGAAGACTTACAGATTAAGATATCAAAGCAACACTACCTGCTTCCTGTAAAGTGTATTGTATGTTTCTATTCTTTATGGTCAAAACACTCCTTTCCTGCACTCTCCTCCTGCCAGGTATACTCTGGGAACTCAAGACAGTATATAGAAGGCAATATCCATAGAGCATTTCTGTACAAAGAATAAAGGAAATAGCTGTGCTGATTTTTTGACAGCTGGAAGACCCAAGACTGAGATGGTATAAATTCAACCTCCTAGAGAAGGTAAAATAATCTCCAAACACAGGATATAAGTGCTAGGAAATGGTGATATTCAGATGATGTGAAGTTGCCCTTCAGTTTTTTCATGTGTTAATCCTATTCTAGTCCTCTGTAAGAAAAACAAACAAACAAACCAACTAAAACAAAAAAAGCCCTCCAAAATAACCAAACCAAATTAAACCAAACAAAGAAAATCAACCTTCCCCCACCACTCCCCCCCAAGAAAACCCCACCAAAACCCACAAAAATAAAAAAGATTATTCTGGAACTCTCCTATTAACCATCTGTATTTCAAGACAAAAGTCAGGAACATTAATGACACCCTGGTTTGAGTAAAGCTTTCAACTGCCTGAAAAATCTTTCCAGATGAACTATTAGAAATTACATATACCTTACACAAAACCTCAGCCCAAACTAGGACACTTCAGCATTAATCTCAGACCCTTCCCACAAGCGTCTCCCATTTTCAGCCTTTCAAAGACTACTGTGCAACACCTCTCAGTAACTTCTGAGAGAGGTCTGACTGGAATTAAAAGCATCAATGAGCCAGTTAGAAGAATGCAGCACGGAACTGAATCCGCTTCAATTCAGTTCTAGTTCAGGCTCAGCTGTAAGTAAAGTTGTGCTGCCTTTGTTTCAGTTAGCAACAAAACTCACATCTAGGTTTTGTTCCAATTAAAAAACAAACAAACAAACAAACAACAACAACAACAAACAAAAAACTAACATTAAAACAACAATTACTGTTTATGAGTTTGTGTTCAGTTCAGCTCCGTGGGAAGAAAGGAGAAAGGCCTTTCTTATCTGGAAGGGAGCACATTAAATGCACTCTCCATTTGTATTCACGATGGAAATTAATCCTCCATTAGGAAGGAAACAGCTTGATTCAATATGCTGCAAATGGACAAACTGTACTTCAACGACACTCACTGAAACTTTTAAGTAGCTTGTTGATGTGCAACACTGGCATCAGCTGCAAGCCAGAGTGCATCAGCAGTGACAAGAAAAACTCCAATTAGTAAATTCTTAGTCCTCTCTATTGCCAATTTGATTTAGATGTGAATGAGATTCCCTTCCCCACACCCTCAACTAAAGTGGCTGAAACTACACAATCTGCAACTGAGCCCTGGAATTGTGCCCAGAGGTGCCTTTGATCTCAGTAACTGCCTATGAATTACTCTGTTCTTTCCCCTAAATTTCCAGAAAGTGAATAATTTCTTATTTCAACATCTCTAGAAACTAGAAAGACTTGCTGGAAAATTCACCAGTATCCAAGCTGCTCCTCGTTTTATGCAAAACTGGACTTTCAACATGACCAAATCCCTGACCTCCTTTGAAGTTTACCTTAGTGTACCTTTCATGAAATTTTGGCTGATAATCAACATGCTAGCACTGCTGAGCATCACTGAGTCACCTGACTTGACTTGGGCTTTTGTTTCAAGTCTCACCTTGGCACCCAAGGCCAAAGAAGGTTGTAGGGTTGAATATTTTGAACTACCCAGGTGGTCAAACTGCTCCAAGGTAGTGCCAAAGAGGTGCAGCTCTACAGACTACCACCAGGCAAGAGACAAAGAACACTATTTCAGGTAGGCAGAACTTAAGAAAGCTGTAAAAATAACCATATAGGAACCAAAATATCTTCAATGTGAAAACACACATAAATAAGAAGAATAAAGGATCAAAGGAAGGAGACAAAGCCATAGGAACATGCAGAGAGAAAAATTATACATACAGCTCAGAAGTGGCATGAAGTGCCAAGTAAACAAAAGGAAGTAAAGTATTTCGAGACAAAGCTATGCTAAAATTACTGTCAAAATGTAAAATTTTATTTTGGAAATATTAACCTCTGTTAACCTCCTTAAATCTGAGAATGCTGCTCATTTCTATTTCAGCTGCCCTGCTATGTCATAAGACCATGGGTTTATCCCTCACATAAGGGGTAACCTTTTAAACAGTTCCAAAGGAGTTTAGAATAGTTTTTAAATCATGGCACCAAAGCCTTGATGACTTACTTAAGAAGTGCTATTATTCATCCAGGGAATCAAAAGCTTGTAATTTTTAAAAATAAGACACCTCTGTTTATTGATCATTCTTAGTAACTTAAATGCAATTTCAAAAAATGTGTCTCCTACTTTCACATTCAGGTTCACTACAGATATGCCTCTGTTTTCAAGGAAAGAAGCTGAAAAGCAAAAAAGGAATAGTTACATTCCAGAATTATCTGAATTTGGGTTATAGAAAGGAGAGGAGATTGCAAAAATATGACAAAGATATTTCTCAGTTAAAAAATGACAATAATTCGTTCACCAAGCAGAAAAGCATGAATGCACAAGCTTCAAAAATTACAAATTAATATTCTTCTGCTGAAGATGTAAGAAAAAAAGTATGTTCTTCACAAATATTCTTTATGTCCTTTCACATGTTCCTTTATGTTCCCTTAACCTCAGTTGCCTTACAACAAACACTGACATTACAATAAACAAACACTGCAGGATATACAAACCACAATAGTAATAAAGACTTGGCATCAAGTATTTAAACAAAAGTATCCTTTCTGGAAATAGCTCTCCTACTTAGAGCCTGCCAAGAACTGAATCAATTCAGAGACTTTCTTCAAGTTAAGTGCTAACCAAATTTGATGGAAGAAAACAGAATTAAAGAAATAACATACAAGCTTCTTGCAAAATTATCTTTAGGGTTTTTTGGAGTTTTTCTTTTCAATCTTTCTGAATGTTTGCTCAGCTTAGAATAAAACCCTTCATTCTGCTTTCATGGTACGTGACACACACACACACAACTGCAAGCAGTATGACACAAACAGGCTGCCATGCAGATAAGTTAGTCCTTTTCTGTACTGAGCACATGCAGGATGATGCTGCGTCTGCATCAATCCCTCTGGACTCCCTGACTACCCTGTCCATCATTCTTTCCATGGTGCAGTTTTAAGTAAGCATGTCTCTAACAGGCTGGATGCACCTCTGAAGTCTCAGTTCAGTATCTAAACAAAAAGACCATATTTGTTTCCTAAAGGAAAAGTTAATTTCTAACATCTTGTATTAAATAAATGTTCTGTCAGTGGACGTGGCCGTTACAACCACAAAATTATTGATACGAGATATGCTCATTCAATCCCCGCAAAAAAAGTACATCATAGAACCACAGAATCAACCAGGTTGGAAGAGACCTCAAGGATCATCGAGTCCAACCCTACCGTGGTTACTAGACCATGGCACTAAGTGCCACATCCAGTCTCAGCTTGAAAACCTCCAGGGATGGTGAATCCACCACCTCCCTGGGCAGCTCGTTCCAATGCCTGATTACTCTTTCCATAAAAAATCTCTTCCTAATATCCAACCTAAACCTCCCCTGACAGAGCTTGAGTCTGTGCCCTTTTGTCCTACTGCTGATTGCCTGGGAGAAGAGGTCTAGCAGTGCCCCACCCCTGGTAGGCTTATCTACCAGCTGAAGTAGAAAATTATCCTCTATGCACTCAAGGAACCTCTTAGACTGCCTTTTCTCTGCTGTAGTAAATTTCCAGCAGACATCAGGCAGGTTAAAGTCACTCACAAGAACAAGGGCTGGTGATTTTGAGACCTCTGCCAGCTGCCTCTACAGTAAATCATCACCTTCGTTGTCCTGATCGGGTGGTCTGTAACACACTCCCACCAAGATGTCAGCCTTGTTGGCCTTCCCCCCAATTCTGACCCACAGGCACTCAACCTTTTTACTGACCTCAAGCTCTAGAGAGTCAAGAGACTCTCTCACATATAGAGCCAACCCTCC
>NW_008685691.1:15647-16485 GCF_000695815.1 Acanthisitta chloris | reverse complement strand
TATGATTATCATCTGCCAAGGAAGTACTTTTTACCATGTGTTTTAAAATATATATTAGTCTGATGTGTTAGCCTGATCACTTATTCCTTATCAACCTCCTATAACAACAGCACTAGAGAAGACCAGTTGTACAGGGGCTTTGGATGTTTGCAACTTGCTTACAGGATCCAAATCTAAGAGACAGCATCGTTGCATTGCAAAATGTCACATCAAGATTTCCAGTAGCTTCAACATTTCCCATTTCATTAAGTGAAAGAAGGGGTGGAGAAAGGAGGAAACCGTATTTCTGCTCCACTTACTTGACAAATGCAAGAAACTGCATCTAGATCAACTGACACAACCTCTCTGAATCTTGTTGAAAAGCACAAACAAAGAAAGATCAACCCAGGCAACTGGAATTTGCTGCCATGGTTTAGGCAAATGGTTTAAAAACCAGAAGCTTTGGATACCTTGGTTGAATGCATCCAAAAAATGGATAACTGCACATGAGTATACAGCAGACAGCAGGTTTCAGAATTCAGCACCTATCTATCTCCACCACTTCAGTCTTTCAACAGACTAACTCCCTATGACAACTTAGCTCCAAGTCTCAGCCTGGAAGCACTTCCCTCCCCGCCTCCACCTAAATCACAGTCAGAAACGCTCCAAAGGAGATTAGGGAGATGATTTTGCCAAGCACAAAGCACTGACCTAAATGTGCTCCCGTTTAAGTAGGTGGAGGTTCTAAATTTGACTGAAATGGCAATGTTCGGTCCAGCCCTTTGTGTTTTTCAAGAGGCTTTTAAAGCAGGTTTCACTATCCTTAGAAATGTTTTCTGCTCTCAGCCTTTCTGCTGTA
>NW_008685691.1:3754-15618 GCF_000695815.1 Acanthisitta chloris | reverse complement strand
GAACCCAGAGAAATGACAGGGTTTGTGCTTCACCTGCTAGCTCTGAAACAGCAGCAGCTGCAGGTGATGCTCTGGCTTCATGGGAGGGGTGGCTGCTGCAGCTAACAATGTGCTCTGTAAGCCTTTACACTAGGCAAGGAGATCCCAAAATATAGGCCAGCTCCATTTCTTATTTTCATCCATACAACACTGTTAAATCAATGGGATTTACACGGATTAACAAAGGGCAAAATGAGCCTAGTTCAGTAATGGTAAAATGACATTAAGATTATAACCCACCTCACCCTCCCAAGACGAATTCCTTCCCAACTCAATGTATCAGAAAGCTTTTTCTGCCTAACAGAACCCGAATGAAAATAAAATAGTGGGGGTTTCCCTTTTTTCTTTTCTCTCTTTTAGGCATGATGTATTTGAAAACTGAAAGAATTCATCACTTCATTTTTTTCCAAGACTTAAAAAGGAGCACAGGCTACTTGTGCTGCTTGGTTAGAAACACCAGACTGAGGCTGCTGTCAACTCACTGAACCCTGAGCTGTGTCATCACAGCTGGCCACGATGCAATTCCTGTTGGAAGATGCAGCTCTCTTATACACCAGTGAGGTTGCTGTGCCCCCCCAGCTGCTCCTGAGATTCTCACACATGAATAACAGCACCTGTATGGGAACACTCAGAGAAAATGTCACCGAGGTTTTGAAATGATAACCAGAAAATGTGCTGCGGTATTAGTTCTGCTAAACATTAGAAAAGCTTGAATTTTAGTTTTTATTAGCCTCTGCGGGGCTGAATTTCCCAGAATGATGTAGCTGTTATCTCAGAACCATCTGAAAATGGTTTTGTTGTCCTCACACTACAGCTCTACATCTCCCCCCTGCTGAGCTATGTATAGAATAGCTAATCTGAGATCAACTCACACGATGGTTTCAAAGGGACACAGATATAAAACAGGCTGAAGGATACCTAGGACAATGCAGAGAAATGGGTTTTGTACATGTCAGGGACAAAAACACTTTGGTATGGCATCAGCCACCAAAGGATGTGCAGCAGCATGGGCACTGCAAACCAACTCAGCCCAGCAGAGCCTACAGCCAGAGTGGGTGACTCCGTCTGTAGCTGCTGACAAACTAAGGAGTCACTTGCTTTCAGTACACTGGGGATTATTAAGGGCAATAAGTCCTTAACTCAGAGCCCACATGGACCTTTGTTCAGTGGATGCCCCTCCAAGTGCCAGTTGGAGGCTGCACTTGGCTGTCACACACCAAGACTGATGATTTTCACAGCATTTTCCTCCAGAAGGCAGTTTATTTTGCCTTTTTTTTTGTTTTAAGATGCTTGTACCCATCACACTCTGCACCCTCAGCAAATGCAGGGCTGGTTTGCAGCCTCTGGCCAAAGAACCATCTCCCCAGGGCTGTATGTGTGCACTGCAGTTTAAGCACTTTGGGACTGCTCAGAGTGAAATGCATAAAATGCTAATGTATTACTAGACTCCTACAATATTTTTAAATAGCATCCCCAGTATATAGAACTATTTTACAAGCAAGGCAGTGTTCCATGACACCAAAGATTTTTATTTTACCTTTTAAAGTTTAAATACCAGAGAAAAGTGGGTGTTGATGGGATCTGCCAGCAGCACAAACAAAATGTACGAACCCAGACTAGAAATGAAACGATCTCTCCACAACAGGGAAAGTAAAGCAGCACAAGGTAAAAAAAAAAAAAAATCCACAACACCCAACACCTTCGAAGTATGAAAAAAAAACAAAAACGAGTCGAACAAAGATTTCAAAGCACATTGGGACATGAACTTCTCTTCAAGCAACATGTCACAACCACTACCTTCTCCTCCCTTTCTCCTTGACAGATGGTCTGACTGGGCCCAAAGCCACACTACCAAGCTGTGATCCTGGCAAAACCCACCAGGTAAATAAGGTTGGGCACAAAGTACAACTGGATGGGAGGCATGTGAGTGCTGAGGGATGAGATCTGGTGGTTCAGCCAGCAGCACAAACTGCTCTGAAACAATGCTGTGGTGCAATGCCAAGAGTGCTCTGGAGGTAAATGCTACATAGCCAGGGCTGTATCCATCTCCAGCTGAGGGCCTTGTGTGTTTGAAAGGTTAAATGCTTCTACTAACAAAAAAACCCAACAAAACCTCAATTTACATTTAATAAATTTAGTTTTCTTCTGCGCTGCTAGTGCAGCATGAAGACACAAGAAAGTGCTACCATGCTCCCTTGCAATACAGGATGCATTTCATGGGTACCAAACCACCTCTATGTGTGCTTTGTAAGAGCAGCTGATTCCCTCAGGGCTAAAAGCCACTGAGGAGATGCCAACCCATATTATTTGGGCGATTCCTTTTGGTTTAGCACTGCATAGCAGAACCATCTGCATGAGAACCCATCAATAATCAAAGCCAGCCACGGCCAGATGACAAATCCCTCTGCTCCTGCAGGTTTACATGTCAAATTCCCAGTGCCATTCAAATTCTGGTTCGCTTTTAACTTCACATCAAAGCGAACATAGCTGGGAAGACAATGCTTCCCATCCTCCGCCTTCCCCCCACTCCTCGCTGCTCTGAAATCATCTGTCTTGAAGCCAGAAGTCTAAATGGAGTGTAGGGCAAGTTCAAAACAGAGGAGGTTGATGGGAGTCTACTGCCAATTGTGCTCTGCAGTCACAGCTTGCTCCCCCAGCTCCATTAGCTGCCTGCGATCCAGGGGCGGACGACTCCGTCCTGCTCGCTGTCCAGGTTTAATAGGTTCAGCTAGTTAATGAGCAATGGCTAGATTGCATTCCAAGACTTCACGTCATTCACAAAGCAATTAAGTCTCCACGTCTTGGGCTCCTCCAGGAGGAGAGCGTTGTTCTGCGGAGAGGATCGCTGCGAGCCACGGATTTTGAAACCGAAGAGCGCGACACAGCGGGAAACTGTCAGAATGTTCACCTTCCCTAAGTAACATGCTGAATGCATCGTTCCTCTTCCACACACCTCTGTGAAGGGCCTTCCCTGTACTCCTCTGGATTACAGATTGCTCTTGCCAGGTGAAACCAAGAGCTGTAAGCCACGGGGAAGCATCTCAGCTGCTGACAAAGCAGCTAAGGAGCCATCGAATTAGCCCAACAGATCTTTAATTTGAAAGCCACTGCAAAGACAGGAGTACCTTTTATATGTAGACTTGTTACACACTCCCAGCAGAGAGTTTGCAAGGCACCTTGCAAACAACAAAACACACCCAGATTTACAACTCAGAAGCTAAGTGGCTTGAGCCCACGAGCATTTCTCACAAAACCAGGATCATGTCCCTTCCAAGTGTTTGTGTCTTTTCAACTCTGACTTCCAGGGTAAAGATCCTACAGTTACAGGGAGATGGATACGAGATATTGCCACAGCCTCCCTGGGCAACCTGGGACAGGGTCTCTCCACACTCACAAGGAAAAACTTTTTTCTCATGTCCAACCTAGACTTTCCCTCCTTCAGTTTGAACCCATTACCCCTTGTCCTGTCCTTGCAGTTCCTAACACAGAGTCCCTCTCCAGCTCCTCGTAGTCCCTTCAGAGAGTGAAAAGTTGCTCTAAAGTCTCCACACAACCTTCTCTTCTCCAGGCTCAACAGCCCCAACTCCCTCAGCCTGTGCTCACAGGGAGATGCTCCAGTGCTCTGAGCAGCTCTGTGGCCTCCTCTGCACTTGCTCCAACACTTCCATGTCCTTCTCAGGCTGAGGCCCCAGAGCTGTGTGCAGGATTCCAGGTGGGTCTCCCAGAGCAGAGCAGAGGGGCAGAATCACCTCCCTTGCCCTGCTGCCCACACTCCTGTGGCTCAGCCCAGGATCCCATTGGCATGACAGGGATGGGCAATAAGAGTCCTCCAACTCTGGATTCATATCAACTCTGGGGAACACAACTGACTTTCAGCTCACGGCAGGGCAAAAACACAGGGAGGTCCACCTGAGTATGTTGCAGAGGCTCAATGAATGTGTGGCCAGGAGCAATGAAAAGCATCTAAGAGGAAAATTGGGATGACCTTGCAGTGTTTAGCTGGGACTCTCAGGCAACAGTTAATGCTGAGGAATCTTGCAATTCTGTTTATATTCTTTCACCACAAGCAGGTGTTGGGAAGCCCAGGATGGGAGGGGCATGCAGGCACAAAAAAGAAAGAGGAACCACTTTTTTTTTTTTTTTTTTATGTGTATGATCTATTCAAATGAATATTTTGTACCAAGAGGCTCTTTTCCTGGAATCTGCATGGATGCCCAAGTGTCACTCTGGGGCCTGTGACAAACAGACCTCAAACTTTTAGGTTATGTTGCTTGTTCGTGGAGGAGACGTTGATGGCAGTTCTGGTGGAATTAGGCAATTTTTACCAGATACATTATTAAATCCTCCTGCCTTTTTCAAATTTACCTTTGTTTTGTTGAGGCTTTTGTTTTGGTTGGTTTTTTTTCCCTGTATTATAGCAATGTTCTGTAAGGTTTACCATCTGAAAAGTGAGACAAAAAGGACAGATCTCCACGGACATCCATCTCGTTTCTTCCCTTGGTCACCTAGTATACAACTGTGCATATGATTTTTACACAATGGATTCTGTACAGAGGAATGCTCTGACCCACAGATTTCCCTCCACCTGCTCTTGCTTCTTGTCACCTCTCTCCCTCCCTTGTTCTGCTGCTCTTTGTTGCTGAATGTCAGGGTCAGCAGTGTCACTGGCTGACATGATTAGTGTGGCTCACATAAAGGAAGTGTGGCTGCTCTAAAGGAAGCAAGCAGAGGGCAAAGGAAAAAAAACCCAACACCAAAATCTAAATCTGCAGCCATCTTAAGCAGAAGGAATCAGGCTCAAAGAGATATTAGCAACCTCACTCCTTCCAGTTAAAGAGAAGGTCCTTGCACTGCAAGAGACACACGTGGCATTTCAATGAGCTCTCATGCTTGGAAAATCACTTCTGCCTGCTCCAACTCACACCCTGGAGTTCTCCAGTTCTCAGGGATTAAAGGCAAAGATCGGGGGGAGGAGAGGAATGGAACAAAACGGTTAAAAAACAAACAAACAAAATCAACCAACCACACCAAACTCAAAAACTCCAAGTCACCAAAAAAACCAACCCAACATCAGTCAGGAGATAAAGCCTGACCTGTGATTCAGCACATCTGAATACTCAGAAGTACAACAGCCTGTGCACCACTCACAGACAGCAGCAGTCCATTACACGTATTGATTTGCAGCACTTTGTCAGCACTAATGATGTTACCTCATTAAAAGAGATAAATGCCCTACTGTTCCACCAAAAGCATCTGCTCCTTCCTCCTCCTCGCCTGTTCTCCAGCAGGGCCCTCAGCAGCAGTGCAGTGAAAACAAATCAAAATCCAACACGAAACTTGCTTAAAAGCACTTGCTAAGATTGCTTTTTTTGTTGATTTAATGTCAATGTTATGATGTATATATTTAGGGGATTATTTGTGTTTCCTTCCAGGTACCTCTTTCTCTTGACACTGACCAGGCACATATAAGGAAAACAAAGCCCTGTGAACCACGAGGGCTGGCAAAGAACTTCCCAGAAAATAAACTAATGTCTACCTCAGATGATTCATTCACTGTCAGGTCAAACAGTAGAGTCTGCAACTTCAATCACAGCAGGTGAAGTAAGTGCTAGGTGAGGGGGGGACAATGACTTCTGTCCGTTAACACCCCACGACACGTTGCCACACTCAACATGACAATTTTCTTCCAATAGATCCCACCCTCTGTGCAAAGGTAGCAGTTTACCATAATGAATGTTTTATGCATTATTCCTTTGTGTATAGGGTCTCTGAAGTACACATTATTAAAGTCTATTAAACTCTCTATTTAGCAGAATTACCGATGTGCCTTTGGGGAAATTATTACAATGAAGCCGTACCGGTATTTAAATTCCAGTTGTTTAACAATCTTTCCTAATCACCAATCCAGGTACCTACATTAAAGCACAGACTTCTTCCAGTGAGGCATAAACCTGTCTACGAGCTGCTTATGGAAATGCTTTTTTTAAAAATATGAGTATTTCAACTTGGCATGTTTTTTTCATAATTAGCCTCAGACAGTTACTGCTTTAAAATGATCGGAACTCCTTCCTGATCCTCTTCACCAGGCAGAGCCCTCAAAGTTAAACCTGTTTACAGAGCCAGTTAACTATTTGCTGCCACAGAATTTCTATGAACATACCAGTATCTGCAAGATATCAGTCTATTCATGGAAAATTTGGCCAACAAGGTCCCAGTTCTGGTGACATCAATGTAAAGAAGGACATGGAACTGTTGGAGCAAGTGCAGAGGAGGCCACAGAGCTGCTCAGAGCACTGGAGCATCTCCCTGTGAGCACAGGCTGAGGGAGTTGGGGCTGTTGAGCCTGGAGAAGAGAAGGTTGTGTGGAGAGCTCAGAGCACCTTGCAGGAGCTGAAGAGGCTCCAGGGAAGCTGCAGAGGGATCTGTGTTAGGAGCTGCAGGGACAGCACAAGGGGCAAGGGGCACAAATTGAAGGAGGGAAATTGAGGTTAGATGTTAGGCAGAAGTTTTGCCTGTTCTGGTGGTGAGACCCTGTCCCAGGGTGCCCAGGGAGGCTGTGGCTGCCCCACCCCTGGCAGTGTTCACAGCCAGGTTGGATGAGCCTTGAGGAACCTGCTCTGGTGGGAGGTGTCCCTGCCCAGGGCAGGGCTTGGGGCTGGATCAGCTCTAGACTCCATTCCAACCTCTAAAATTCCCTAATTCTTTACAAATGGATTCTCTGTGAGGAAGGACCTGTCCTGGGTGCAAGGATGGAGCAGTCCAAAAGCTGCTTAAACTCAGTGTATGCCCAAGTCCCTCCTCTGCTCCAAATACTCAACTCTGAGTTGTATGTAAGGCAACAACAGAGCAGCTACTAACTGTTGTTTGTGCCCCTGAGACCATTTCCCCTTTTAATACTCCACACTACAGCTGTGACTAACTACTCTCTAAATGTGCTGGTTTTCATGGCAATGAGTCAAACTTGGTTCCAAATTTGTGAATGTGTGTCTGTACCTCCCATGATAAGAACAAATATTTTTCCAATGGGAAGAGTCTCATGTTTCTCAGGGGAAGAGGAAGTAAACTTCATCATACTAGAAATCACAGGATTCAGCTTCCTGGGGTGGGGTAGAAAAGACTTAGGTCCCAGCCTTTCAGGTTTCCTCCATGACCTTCGATAAATCAACGTGTTCCTGCCTCCATTTCTCATCAGTATGAAGTGCTCAGGTCCTACCTATGGGGCATCCAGCAAAAACAATCAAGCAAGTACCTAAAAAGATATCTTGTCCTTGCTAATACATTACACCAACACTTTAACAACTTCAACACCAGTTCAATTCTCAGCTACCTTCAACAAGGAAAACAACATTAATATATGGAAAAAATGCTGATGGCTGATAATCTAATGGAACCAGTGGGCACAGAAACAGAATCAAAGTATTGGAGTTGCTCAACGGGGCATCACATCAAATGAAGATGCAGAATTCAGGCCATCATACAAGCGCATGTTTTGCTATGCCATAATTCAAAGTTCCTGTCCAAGTACAGATAAGAGGAGGACTGAAGTTGTCACTGAAAGCTAAAGGTTCCTCTGACAAGCATGAATCAAATCCTCTGCTCTTTTTGGCTCTAAGGCTAATTCAATGCCCTCTGGCAGGCCTGCACAATGAAGTTCTTTCCATCATGTCCAAAAGTCCTTCAGGGAACAATCCTTGGAAAAAAAGCATGGCAAACAGGTGGGCATATTTGAGTCTAATTCCCTATAAATCAATGGACAGAAGTGCTTCCTTTCTCTAGTTACAAACCCCGAGCCGAATCACCTTCTCTGTTTTACAAACACAACCTCAGTGACTTTGCTCAAGTTACAATGCACCAAAGCAGATTTTGTCCTTGCATGCAACGGGAGACCAAATCTCCCGTAAATAAGAAAGGAAACAATCTGTTCATCTGAACAGTGAAGTGGGATGAGAAACATCCCTTTCACCTTTAAAAAAGGAAACATATGTCTAAGAGACAAAGGGAAAACACCACCAATTTCACTTCTTCAGTTTGCCTCTCCGTTGGGAAAAGCTCTGATATGCTCAGAAAGGATATGTTTTTTAGGCTTTTAAGGTTACTTTACGGGACTGCAGACCAGAAGTCCAAGAATAACAGTTATTGGCTTAGAAAAGTCTCCAGCATCTATTTCACTAGTTGTTAAAGAAGGACCCGTTCCATCCTGTTTGACAGGGTTGGTAAACATCAAGGATGCAGCTCTACTGCCTGAAGTTGTCAGTCCCTTTTTTCTGTCACTTGCTTCTTTACCTCAACACTAGGTTCATGTCCATGAGGTGAGACTGTTGTTGAGCTGCACAAAGCCCAAACATATCTTTAGTTTAGTTAGTTGTTGACTGGCTTCACCACATCAGGCAGCCTATGGTCAGCTTAATAAGCACCAATGCTGGTGCAAGAGGGAATGGGAGAAGTCCTGACCAAGGACAATGTGGAGAGAGAAGGAGGGTGAATAGCTGTAATCAGAACTGGCTCAGGCTGCCATTAAACCTCTAGTCCCTGACACCTACCAGAAGACATCAAAAGAACACAGGACAGAGCACAGTGTGGCATTTAACATGGGGATGTCACAACACTTGTGTCTAATGTTCTCATCTTCTCATGTTGTCGTGTTGATCACACCAGAGGACAGACCTCACAAAAGCAATGGAATGTCACTTTTCTTCCAGGGTATTGGGTGTAGACCTCCATTTGTTACTGTGCCACGTGGACCAGCAGCCAAACCAGTTCAGCTGTCGCTTTGTCTCTCCTGCCACCTACTGTAGCAAAACCCAAAATATGTGTCACCAACTCACGTACAGCTCCACTTCTGTTTGGAAATACCAATCTTTAGTTCTCCTGGAAGTGCCACTGCATGCATATGGGAACTCCCTGCTGTCACAACTCCTCCAGCAATGCTATCCAGCAATTCCTGATGAAGGCTAAATGTAGCACTTTGAGCTCTACTTAACTCACTGATGCTTCAGGGTTAAAATTAGCATCAATACTAAAATTCACCAGAGTTTAGGGCATGAACTCATCTCTCCTTTTGCCCCATGGTGATTAATATCACAGAAGATTTATTTTAAATGGTGAGTAGGCCATGATAACCCCATAAGCCTCCATCCCTTAATTTGCTGTTGCTTCCAATGACACCACTCACAAGGGGCAAAACCCAGCAGAAAAATAACTTCCCATTGAGCGTGTGACTGTCACCCTGTGGGCAGGGGTGAAACTCCTGCTGCACTTGAGCTGTGTAACCAAATGAGCATCACCCAAGAACAGACCTACCAGATGCAAGAGTGTTTCAGACCGTGGTTTGCCCTTGCCCTTTTGACCTCTTGCTCTCAAAACAAACAGCTGAGCAAGTCTGGCTGTGGCACAAGTACCCACAGCAAGGCAGAGCTACCCACATGAGATGTTCTCTCCAGGAGGACCCACTGTGCTCTTGCTGCCTCTGACATCACTGGCTGCACAAGGGGTTTCACTGATGCTTGTGCACAAGAGGTGCATCAAAGGAGAATGTTTAATCATAACCACCCTGGCTCTGTCATCCATCCAGACATTGATAATCATAGCAAATGGCATCAAGAAGGGCAGCAACAAGTCTGAGCTGGCCCAGCAGAGTCCAAGCCCATGCAGGGGCTTCAAACGCATTCACTGTGCTACAGGGAATCCAAGAAGCAATCAACCCAAAACCAAGCAGTGAGATATCCCATATTAATTGGTCATTTCATCCTTCCAGAAGCCATGACAAGTATATTTATAAGTATTTTATTATTAATTTCGGGAAGGTATTCAAATAGAAAACAACAAGCTGAATTTTCTGAAAGAAACCTCATTATTTTCAAGTAAGAAGCTACCTTATGGGTGCTGGTTGGATGAGAAACTCACAATGAGCCAGCAGTGTGCACTAGCAGCCCAGAAAGCCAATGGAATCCTGGACTGCATCCAAAGGAGTGTGACAAGCAGGTCAAGGGAGGTGATTCTTCCCCTCTGCTGTGCTCTGGTGAGATGCACCTGGAATCCTGCACACAGCTCTGGTGTCCTCAACATGAGAAGGACATGGAAGTGTTGGAGCAAGTGCAGAGGAGGCCACAGAGCTGCTCAGAGCACTGGAGCATCTCCCTGTGAGCACAGGCTGAGGGAGTTGGGGCTGTTGAGCCTGGAGAAGAGAAGGTTGTGTGGAGACCTCAGAGCAACTTTTCAATCTCTGAAGGGCCTACAAGGAGCTGGAGAGGGACTCTGTGTTAGGAGCTGCAGGGACAGGACAAGGGGTAATGGGTTCAAACTGAAGGAGGGGAAGTTTAGGTTAGATATTAGAAAAAGTTTTTCCCTGTGAGTGTGGTGAGACCCTGTCCCAGGGTGCCCAGGGAGGCTGTGGCTGCCCCAACCCTGGCAGTGTTCACAGCCAGGTTGGATGAGCCTTGAGCAACCTGCTCTGGTGGGAGGTGTCCCTGCCCAGGGCAGGGCTTGGGGCTGGGTGAGCTCTGAGCTCCATTCCAACCCCTAAATTCTCTGATTCTGTAGTTTATTTTCCCATACATGGCATTCCCTTTTACCTAATCAACAGCTTGGGGCTCTATGACAGCAGCTATCTGTGACAAAAGGAGTATTCTGATGAAGATAAACACATCCAACATTTGCATGATCCAGTAAGCTACCAAATGTATTTATTTATGCTGTGACCACAGTAATCAAGAAGTATTAAATGTGGAACGGAGCATCAGTTAAAAGCATTTTAAATCTGATTTTTCACTGGTTGCAGTAAGGAAATTGTTGACTACTTTAGGGTCTTTATAGGCTGCAATTAGAGAAGTGACTGCAGAAGATAAATTGCTCTACTCCTGCAAAAGCAAGTCTTACTTTGGCAAGGAATAGTAAGGGACCTTTCATCTGAGCACTTCAAATTTGACCAAGTGAGAAAAAAATCATTAATATAATTCCACACACAGATAAACTTCTCTGAAAAATGAGGACATCTCTTTTCCTTAAACAAATCTGACAAGGCTATAACTAAAAATATTTTGTGTAGCACACACAGCTTGGTATGAACAGAGGAAAACAACTGGCATGAGTAACCGCAGTGTCTAATCCCAGCTATTTAGCCACCAAAATGCCTCAAGAGCTGTGATACATCCACTTAAAAGCCAAATATGGCCCATAAATAGCTATCAAACGTGAACAATTTTATCAAGAAGTGACAGTATGTTCCCATTAATAGTAGAAAAGCTGCAAACAGGTTAAAAAAAAGACCTTTCTACAGTGTGTGATCAGAAGCAGCTTTTGCTGACACCAATTTAATTCATAATGAAATCAAGGCAAAGAAAGATCAAATTAGCAGTTAGCAACGCTACAGGAACTGTCAATGAAAAGGTAATGGAGTGAACAGCACTTTAAAACAACTTGATACATTTCAACACAAACTTGAAAAACCTGGCACAGCAAAGGCAGAGGATGCTCGGACATTCTCACTAGGAACTCTCAGACAACTCTCAGCTCCCTAAGAATGCTCCAAGGGAATTCAAGAAGTCAATTATATACATTAACATACATAATGAAGTGCAAGGTGATACATCTGGGCCATAGCAACCCCAGGCACAACTACAGATTGGGTGGGGAAGGAATTGAAACCAGCAGTGAGGAGAAAGTCTTGGGAGTGACAATGCATGAGAAGCTCATCATGAGCTGCAGTGTGAGCTCAGCTCAGAAAGCCATAGGAATCTTGGACAGGAGTGTGGGCAGCAGGGCAAGGGAGGTGATTCTTACCCTCTACTCTGGTGAGACCCACCTGGAATCCTGCACACAGCTCTGGG
>NW_008685691.1:3207-3459 GCF_000695815.1 Acanthisitta chloris | reverse complement strand
CAGGGTGCCCAGGGAGGCTGTGGCTGCCCCAACCCTGGCAGTGTTCACAGCCAGGTTGGATGAGCCTTGAGCAACCTGCTCTGGTGGGAGGTGTCCCTGCCCAGGGCAGGGGTTGGGACTAGATGATCTGTAAGGTCCATTCCAACCCCTCAATTCTATGATTCTGTGATTCTACGATAGACACTGTGCTCTGTGGATTGTTGTGTCACTAAGCCACCCAGCAAAGTTTAATCTCCAAAAGAACTTTTACCT
>NW_008685691.1:381-3134 GCF_000695815.1 Acanthisitta chloris | reverse complement strand
GAATGAAAGTTGGATGATGAGCAGGTGATAAGCTGCTCCCAGAGCTTCCCTTGCTTTGAGAGGAGTGGAGTGGCTGGGAGATTTTCACAACAGATTCTACAAACAAGCTGTTAAAAGAAGTTGCTATCCAGAAGGCTCGACAGGAGAAAAAACAAAGCAGGGAAATCACAGTTAATGGGATTTGGCCACATCCAGAAAACAGTTAGGTTTAAATACATGACAAACAGTCCTGAAGTTCAGTGCTGCACCAGTTCAGTGCTGGCTGAGAAAAACTTACATAGATTTCAAGGTCCACAGAAATGCAGATTAATCTGCTTAGAACAAATCTCGCCTCTCCCCTGGGATGACCTCTAGATGAATACATGATGAAGAGAAAATTGCCACCACTATGCTACAACTTCTGCGATTTTCTGTTAGGGGGAAGTGTCAGGCTAGAGATTTATCTATTTTGAGGTTATTTCCTAAGTCCCATAAAGGAATGCTTGCCCTATTCATCTTAGATATCACCTCAGAGCTTGCCTCAGTTTTCTGAGGGAGAGAATTGTTATCCAATCCTGTCAAGCAGGATAATTCGAACTCAGACATAGAGGGTTACCTCACACCAAGAGCATCTCTCCTTGGCACAACATGAGGAGGTTGAGCAACCTCAGCAGGAGGTCCTCAGTGCCTTCCTCACCAAGCCTTAGTGGGGACCTCGTGCTCATCCTCCAGCCTAGATGGAGAGAGGCAGTTACTTAAGCAATTGAAAAAAAGAAAAATTGCCATAGATGATGTCTTCTCCCTGTGCAAACTGATGCCAAGCAGTTGACATAATACAACATGCATGAACTCCACACTCATCCTTCCTCAGAACCCCAAGGAGGCAGTGCCACAGTACACACAAGGAGGGAAGATGCCAACAGCAGAGAAACTTCTAGTCTAACCATGAGACAGACAGAAGAATGGAAGTGATAGGAGAAGTGAGATAAAAGAATTAGGGGGCTGATAACATCTGACAGACAACACAGTTTTAGAAGAAGGGGAGGAAGTCGAGTGGCTGTGAAGGAGGGGGAAGGAAGAGTAAGGCTGATTTTCCCGATAGACAGGTCATGAACAGTTCCTGAAACCTGCCCAGTCGGGCTGGTTGTCTGACGTAAAGATGCAAAAAGCAACACATGTGGCATCTTTGAAGCGGAAAAAGGAGATGTTGAGGAGTGGGGCACTCTGCAGGGGAACTAAAAACCTACAAGTCTTCTTAGTGCCATCAACAGAGATGAAGCTATTGAGCTTTCCACTGATAATGAACATGAATAGTTAACAAAGGAGCTTTGGAGAATTGTCCACTAAGACAAAAAAAAAATCTTAAAAACTGGCTCTTCACAAATGTCTTTTCTTTTGGAAATCCCACAGCCACTGCTGGGAGATTAGCTTTATAAAGTGAGAATTTAACTGGAATTGCAGCTCTGGGTAACTAGGGGAAATGTTGCTCACAGCAACAGAAAATGTAGGATAATTAGGTATTTTGGGGGAAGAGGGGAAAGAAAGTTACAGTAACTATGCAAACAGAATCAATAACAATGCTGTCCTTTCTCTGGGACCTTTCTGAGGATCTCAGAGCAATCTATAGTCATTCCCCATTAAAATCTGCTGTGCTACAGCTTATTGCACCATCTAGGTCCCAAATCTGGCTGTACATCCCATCTTGATACTTTCATCCCTCTGCTGATCCTCACCCCAGACATCAGCTGAGGGGCAGGGATCTCACTGTGGGTTTTGTCCCCAGCCAGGACTCAGGGTGTTGCCAAGTGCTCCCTCCACATAATTAACGAGGCGGCCTGATCAAGAGACAGAGAAGACAAAAGGTTTCCACCAAGTGAGAAAACTCTCAAGCGAGAGAAGCGAAGGCTCTCCCCAGGCCAAACGTGCTGTGCTCAGTGGCACAGCCTGGCAGGGCAAGTGGGCTGGGAAAACCAGACATCTTTCAGACAAAAGTGTAAAAAAAGAAGCAGGAGGAGAAAAAGGGAAAGACAAGGTCAAGTTAGAGAGAGGCAGGCTCCAGACAAACCCTCCTCTCCCCAGAAGAAAGCACCTCAACAGACACTGCTGTGGAGTCTGCAGAAGATGATACGTAGCTGGCGAAAGCAAATACAAACCCATATTTACACACTCCTGCAAGTTCCTTAACTGGAGCTGAGAAAGTCAGGAAATGCTTTGCATTGGGACTTGTTTCATTGCACATTTCCCACCAATTTCCAGTTCCAGTTCCTGCTCCTACTCTTGATTTTTAATCAGCACTGGGACAAAACAGTAACATTCAGATATTGCCTCACTAAAAAAAACAGAGTAACTGGGAGTTATATTAACAATACTTAAAAACAGTCTATTTAAAGGTTCGAACGCATCTTGTTAGAACACTGCATAAATTAACCCAACCTAATTCTCTGGGATGCAACAAGATCTCAAAAGCTCCGAGTTTCATGTTCTCTCTTCCCACCCACTTTAAAAAAAAAACCCAAACCCAACATGCTGGGGTTAGCTCAGGTTGCAAACGAAAACAAAATTCACATGCGACTGAATAAACGCAACTGCCTGCCCGATGCAATGGAGATGATGCCATAACCAGCTCAAAACCAAAAGAGAAGAGCTTCTCCCTCGCCCTCCCCATGCACAACTCCCCTTCATTCTCACTGCCAGTGATGCCCCAAGCCCAGCCTGATGCTCCATCCCTGCCTCCCTCCATCCCTCCCCACACCCAAAGCCATCCCAGGATGGAA
>NW_008685691.1:0-359 GCF_000695815.1 Acanthisitta chloris | reverse complement strand
TCCCAGTCTCCGCCGCCCCGCTCGCACTGGCAGCCAGACAAAGCAAACTCCAGTTGCATCACGGAGCAAACTCATTTTCCAGCAACCTCCCAGCCCGGAGTTTACCGCTACTGTAATCCGGTGCTGTCAACAACGTCGCCTTTGTTGCGCCCGCGCGCGCCGCTCGCTTGTTGGTTGGGTTGGTGCTTTATTATTTTTTTTTATTGTTATTTATTTTAAGGAGGATTATTATTTTTTTTTTTTTTTTTTTGCTTTCAATGAGTAATCTGTTTTCGAGTGATTTCTCCTCCGTGCTGGCTCCACCCTGCACTGTAAACGAGACATTACCTTATACAAGAATGAATCTGCTGCATTCCTCT
>NW_008685690.1:0-3189 GCF_000695815.1 Acanthisitta chloris | reverse complement strand
TGAACAGCCCCAGCTCTCTCCTAGGGACACTGACCCAGGTCGCCCAGGGAGGCTGTGGCTGTCCCAGCCCTGGCAGTGTTCACAGCCAGGTTGGCTGAAGCCTTGAGCAACCTGCTCTGGTGGGAGGTGTCCCTACCCAGGGCAGGGGATTTGGGCTGGATCATCTCTGAGCTCCATTCCAACCCCTGAACATCCTATGACACTCTGATATGCTCCTTACTCAGAGCTTTACACACATCTAGCACCAACTGAATTCAGTTTCCTCTGGGATCCTTCAACACTTCTGCAAATGAGACCACAAAATCTCAATTCAGAACACTTAGAAACTAGGAGCATGAAATTCAAGGCCACCTGCAAGAAGTGTGGTTTAACTGACTTCTCCAGCACCAGGCAACAACTCTGTGGCCAAGGAGGGATTGAATCCATTCAGAAGACACTCATGCCTTGTTTAAACCAAGAGCTCATCTTTTTCCTCATGATCCTGTGCAAATTTCCTGCTCATCCTCTGCTGAAACAACTGTGGAAAAACTTCTGGAGACAACAGCCTCCTGCACTGTGTTGTCCTAACACAGCTCCAGAGCAGCTCCAGCCTGAAAACCACATGTGGCAGAGATCCCATGGGAAGCAAAGTAGGTAATTACATACTTTGCTTATGCATATGTAAAGGAGGAAGGAAAACTAACACTCCTCATTATGGAGTATTGATTTTGCAGCCCAGTCCTCATGTAAAGCAGATTTTATATGTGTAATTATCTAGCTTTAAAGAAATAAAGCATAAAAACTCCCAACCCTTTCCATCATGCAGCAACACATTGGTGCAGGTGGCCGTGGAGCTGTTGGAGAGTCCAGAGGCGGCACCAAGGTGCCTTTTCCCTCTACTGCATAATCAAAGGCTGAAAGAGTTGGGGTTGTTCAGCCTGGAGAAGAGAAGCTTTGGGGTGACCTAAAGGGAGTGCCTGACGGGAGCCTACCTGAAAGTTCACACTCCCAGGGATGGAGCAGCCACAGCTGCTCTGGGCAACCTGTGCCAGTGCCTCAGCACCTCACAGGGAGCAATTCTTGCCCAATCTCCACCTGTCCCTGCCCTCTGGCAGTGGGAAGCCATTCCCTGTGTCCTGTCCCTCCATGCCTGGTCAATAGTCTCTCTCCATCTCTCCTGGAGCTCCTTCAGGCACTGAAGGCCACAATGAGGTCACCCCAAAGCTTCTCTTCTCCAGGCTGAACAACCCCAACTCTTTCAGCCTTTGATTATGCAGTAGAGGGAAAAGGAAGGAATTAAGTTTTTAGACACCTGGTGGGATTTCATAGAATTAGAAAATCACAGAAAGGATTGGGTTGGAAGGACCTTAAAGATCAACCCATCCCATCCCCTGCCCTGGGCAGGGACACCTCCCACCAGCCCAGGCTGCTCCAAGCCCCATCCAGCCTGGCCTGGAACACTCCCAGAGATGGAGCAGCCACAGCTGCTCTGGACAACCTGCTCCACCTCTATCATTAGGGATTCCTTCTGAATATCTACTCTAAACCCACTCCTTCAGCTTCCCCTGCTGTCCACAGGGACATTGCTCACAGAGAAAGAAAGCCAAACCACCCAACCAAAAATAACCCCAAACCCAAGACTGAATTGTATGAGAGATAATTCTGTTCCTTTCTGTGGAAGGGTACAACTCCATGTGGAATGTTCTTATTGGAACTGTGGAATATTCCTGCCTCCATCAAGGACCATCACTTAGAAACCACCTGGATTTCCTCTGGAACTCAGCAAACAAGGAAGAAGTTCAGGCCAGACAAGACTGTATTCAAACAAAAAGCGAAGCAGAGTAACCCAGGGAGGGTTTGTGTTGTGGTGAGCAGCAACAGGCAGTAAATTATCCCTGACTGGCAATTCCTGCCTGAGCACTGCAGGGTGGGAGTTTGGGAATACCTTTACATGCTTCTCCATAGGGAATTTATCTTGTAGCAGTGCCCAAAACAGCTCTGAGGGCTCACATCCAGGCCTGGCTGTGCCTGCAGGGCACCGGAGCTGTCAGGAACTCCCTAGAACTCACACCTGCTGGAGATGAGGAAGGGCCACAGCAGGGCCAGGGTCAGCATGGAAAACGCTGGCAGGTTTTCCAGTCACAGTTCCGGCTCTCGGGATTCATTTCACTGACTGTGGTACCACTCCTGTGGGGGCAAAGTGACAGCAAGTGACTCTGGGGATGGCAAGGGCTCCAAGGTGAGATGCTGAGGCCTCTCTGGGTGGGTTGGGGCTGATATTTCAGAGAGACTTCATTACAGCCTTTACATCTTGAGATTTGCCTTCTCTGCTTCCCTGTGAGCCAGGGCATGGTGGTTTGAGATTCAGAGGAGATGGTAGGAAGAATTTTTCACTGTTAGAGTATTCAGGCACTGGGATATTGCCCAGGGAGGTGGTGGAGTCACCATCCCTGGAGGTGTTTCAGAGGTGTCTGGATGTAGCACTGGAGGATCTGGTTTAGGGGTTCCAGCAGTGACAGGTTAATGGTCTGATTTGATGATCTTAGAGGTCTCCTTCAACCCTGATGGTTCTGATTCTTCTCTCATCCCTCTTTTCTGAGGACAAGGCCAAGTGATGAGACCTTCAACACCCTGGGCAGAAACTTGTCCTTCCTGAACCCACTGTGTGTTGGGCAGAGTGAGGGAAGGGGACACATCTCTGCTGTGGGAGAGAGAAATACTGTTGAGACAAGCCCGATGTACCTCCCAAACCCCTTCTTTGCTGGGTGGTTGTGGCTTCCAGGAGGGTACACACAGCCCATGGATGGAAGGTACCTGTGCCACTGACCTTGCTTACTATAAGCACAAAGCCAAGGGTGAGTGCTGAGCTGGGAAAGGTTTGCCCAGAAGCTTCCTGGCTGGGAGGACTCACTCACTGCAGCCAGACACACTTTTACCTTCACCCTTCTAGCCCTCCATCCCTGCACCAGTCACATCCACCTATGCTTCCCACAGGGTGACCAGCACCGATGTGCTCCGAGACAGAGGATGAGGAAGGTTCTGGAAGAGCTGGAGGTGCCCCACATGTGCACCCCAAACCTGGCACGACCCCTCATTCCCCCCTGCACCCCCGAGGTGTATCTACCCCTCGACACCCTCTCCATCCCCACCCCAGTCACATCCACCTGCGTTTCCCACGGTCACCCCAACGCGCTCTATGACACAGCGAGA
>NW_008685689.1:7837-18736 GCF_000695815.1 Acanthisitta chloris | reverse complement strand
GCACAGCGCCGGGCCCGCCCGGAGCGGGGAAGGGGCGCCGACCCGTGCCCCTGCCCGCTGCTGAGCACCGCCGGAGGTTTGACTGATGCTTCGCAAAAAATCCCAGTTGGGTTGCTGGGAAGATCCCTCCAAGAGTGGGCAGAGAAGAACTCTTGAAACTTGTCAACATTTGCAACAGATTTCATACGCTTTCAAACCTCTGATTATCTCCTCTGGAGCACGTTCAGGGAAGTGTTTGGCAGGTAAATGACCTGAACTCCTGCCCCTGCTCTGAGCAGGCTCCACCGCAGGAGGGAAAACCCGGCAAGACTTTCCCCTCCTCAACACCAAGGCCCAATTCTCCACAAACAGCACTGAGACAAAGGGTCTTGGTTTGCATGCAGAGCAGTGAGGAACTGAGGCAGGAGTTAATTAGGAACGTTGGAAAAGGGCAGAGAGGTTGGGGAGGCCCAAGACTGACACAGGCTGGAGGCAGAGTCCTGTTCCGATTTAGTCACTGCTCTGGTGTGATTAATTACCACCAAATAACTCACGACGGCGTGCACTGCAGCAAACAGGGAGGAAAAGTGACAAAATCAAATGTGATCATGTAATTAAAGACTCTTACAATTAATGTGCATGAAAAGAATAAACAAGGTGCACAGATAATCTTCAAAGTAGTATTGACTCACTTCCCAGGCTTGTCCTTACATCTTAATGCCCTCCTGTACTGCTGAATTATTGTAATAAAGTAAACAAAATGAATAAAGTTCCCATGTCTAGAAAGTCCTACCAGACTTTGGCACTGTGCAAAGGACAGAGCCCTTGCCTGGAGATTTTACAGTTCCCAAGTTTTATTTCAACAGAACACAGTTGAAAGTTTATGCCTCAAACAGAACTTCCCACTCCACCCTCCTTTTTACTATATAGGAGGTAAAGCTTTTCCTCCCAGAATTACCAACTTCTACATTCATCCAGAGGTGTTTTTTTGTCAAGATTTGAGGTGCCTGAAATATCACAAATTCTGGGCCAAACCATTCCTGCAGTCTACACTTCTTTCAGCACAATGCAAAGCAGTCTAAAACATGGTGAAATGATGAACTTTGGGCTTTACCCAGGTCCTCCAGAATAACGGTCCCTTCAAATGCTGACTCATCGAGTGACCTCAGTGCTGAGGAGACAACTCTTAAAATCTGTAATCATAGCTGACATTTTATTGGTGGCTTGGAAGAATTTGTTTTTAATATAAAGAACTGGTTTGAAGAACTTGAAAAGACTCTGAAGAAAGCAAACAATTATGGACAAATCAACTCTGCACACATGTACCAGAAATCTGAATACAGAGGGAATGGGTTGTCTCTCTGTGAAAGACAAAGCACCTATTTCAGTGCACAGAAGCGTGACGTTGTCAGTAGGATGTTATTGAAAATTTGCAAAAAAATTTAAAAAAATCCCAAATAGTGTAGCCTGTGGCCCATCACCCTCAGCAGAGCACCAGGGATGTGAAGCACAGACCTCCCACCTGCACACATGTCCACACTGTGGGTCTTCCCTGCTTCCTGCTAACTCCACATGGCATCCCCAGCGATGCCTTGTGAAGGACTAGCAGTTCCAGCAGGCACTGCTGCCCTGGTGTCTCCTCCCTGCCACGCTGGGACAGTCCCCTCCAGAGGCTGTACTTGCTGTCAATCCCAGTGTTCCCCCAGTGCTGCACTGGCTACGCTGTGTGTTAATAGTCAACAGTTGTTCAGGATGTTCCCTGGAAAAGGGAAACCGGAGATTTCCGTGTGCTCTCATCTGCAGCATTTTCCTTCTTACTGCTCCTTGGCAAGCCAGCAAAGGAAAGAGGTAATTTTCCTTGGAATTCCCCACCCAGTGCCAAGTATTCCCACATCCAGGCACAAAGCTGGGCACAGCCAGTATAATTTCTAACTCAGTAATTTATTCAAAGCTTGATTTTATGAAGCTTTGAAGTGGATGGCTTTGCAGAGAACCTGCAATTTAAAGCTACAAAATTAAGGCAGTAAGGAATGAATCAACTGCTACAAGAATCATGAGAAAGTTTTCCTGGAGAGTCTGACCTGGGATGAGTTTTGTGTTCATATTAAAACACAGTTAAACTGAGAAGCTATTGAAGTGATTTTTTAAGAACAGATAATTTCCTTTCAGAGACAGTCCTCTTTAAGACACCGCATTTAATTTCCATTAGGTGCTTTCAGGTAAGTTAAAACTGAAGCTATGAAATTATTCCATGAAAAGGAAACTGCTGCCTTTGTACTATTTCTCCTGTTTAAAGCTCAAAATCAGGAACCATCAAAATTACCATTTTCATAGCTATTGGGAAGGCCTCTTATACCAAATATGTGTGGCATTTATTTACATTTTTTTGCCACAGTGTTTTCATTAATAGCAAAGCTTCAGACTTGTGAAATCCTCCATATTCCAACACATTCAGCCTAACAAAGAGCTCAAGCAGACCAGGTATGATTATAACCACACTGTTCAAAACCTTGCCATGTTTGGCCCCTGAAATCTAATGTATTTCAGGACAATGCAGTCGTGATTTACCAGCTGATATTCAAGTGTTGGAATCTCAGATCTCAGGAGCAGTTTAGTCAAGATGGATGGCAGGGTGTGAGAGCTCCTTGCAGCCTCCTGCCTGACCACAGCTATCCTCATGAGCTGTTGCAATTACCTGCAGGTAAGGAGGAGCCTCTCCTTGACTCCATTTTTGTACTCTGCCATGTACATTATTTATAGGTACAAAGCTGGTCTCTTTAAAGACTTTTCTCTCTAGAGGCAGCTGGATAGTAGATGTTGGGTTAGAGGTCTTAAAAAGCAGCAGAAAGAAAAAAAATTAAAAAGGATTTAACCCCTAAATGAATTGTAGGAATGGATACATGGACACTCACCTTTCTCATCCCTAACAATTTAAGCATTTCCACCTCGGCAATTCTTTTTCTAAAAACTTAAGTTTCCAAGTGCCACAGGCACATTATGTTAATCATTCACTCTCCAGAAATTTAAGGCAGTCCAGCACCAAAAATAACTGTAGGGCACAGATTTGTGAGGCAGCAAAACTGACGTAATGGCTAGCTGCTCCCAAAAGGGAAGGTCATCCCTCTCCCCGTGCCCTGCCCTCGCAGCAGCACCAAGAAATTAAACTAGAAGACAATTCTTCAGATGTAAAAGTGCACATTTTTAATCTGGTTAGGCTTCCTGAACTGTTTCACAGAGGAGCCAGACAAAAAATAACGCCCTTATGAATGCGCTGTCACTACAGCTCAGGAGTTGCCTTCCCCAGCCAGCCTGGCTGCAGGGATGACCTTCTGGGAATTGGGCAGTGGGGACACAGCTGGGGCTGCAGCCACTTAAGCCATCTAATTTTATTTTGCTCCGATTTGTGAGTCAATCCCCTCAAGTGCCTGAAGAGGGATGGCGTGATCACCCTTCCAAGTGTTTTGAGCAGGCTGTAACAGAATGGCTGTAACCAGTGGGACTTCTGGTGTGCACATCCATTGTTTAACAGGACTGATGTGAGGATCGTCCCTGTTGTGAAGGCACTCAAGTGTTCACACAGGCATCAGTAACATCTGCTGCCCATATCTGCATGAAAAATTGTTTACTAGAGTGCAATTGTATGATCTGGAGGCAGCTTCTTGGACACAGACAAGAAGCAGCACTGGGGGCAGGCTAGCAGGTTGGCCTCAGCCAAGTCTCTCATCATTACTTCTCTGGGGTTTCAAATAATCCTGGCTCTGGCCTTTCAGACAGTTCTGCATCTTCCCGTGCTTCCTGGGATCATTACAGGGACCACAGAGAAACCCACACCAACACCTTCCAAGGTGCTCTTGCACAAATTGCCCTGCTGTTAGGAGCAGACACACCAGCAGCCCAGCCTGACTTACACAGGGGATTGTATCGGTCACTGCTTGCAGTAGACTTTGACCTCTGGAAGACAAATGAGAAAAAGCTCAATCCACAAATCCCAAGTACTTTTTATCTTGTTATACAACACAACAGTCACAAGGCTGCTAGTCACATTTCATTCTCATTCCATTTGGATACCAAGCAGTTAGTAGTTTGAGACGGGCATTTATTTTTAACTGTTATTTTGTAAATCTGCATTGGGTATATCTGTGTGTGGCACGTGGGGACTCCACTGCCTCTGTGTGCACCCTAATGATGCCTGGCCCAGGCAGAACACTGGATCTGTAGGGGTTGGTACTGGAGTTATTGCTGTGATTGCTGTTTTATTATGTGACACGGGGCAATGAGGGTTGACTACAAGATTAGGGATTGAGAAGAGCTCTCGTCTGAAGGAAATTTGAAAAGACTGGGACCATTCACCTCTGAGGGAGTGAATCAGAAACTCCACAGTGAAGGTATTGCAGAATGCATAGCCTAGAGATAGTAGTTGGAGAACTTTTGTTCACCTTATCTCAAAACGTAGGAATGCCAGAAAATGAAGGGAAAAAAAAGGTAAGTGAAAAGATAAGCAACCACCTTTTAATGCCTTGCATAAAATATATATGAGATTCACTGATAGGCCACGTTGTGAAGAGCAAAGTATTATTAGTTTTCTCAATGAACGAGCATAATTCAGCTAAAAGTAAATATTTGACAACTTAAATAGAGATTTAAGAAGGATTATTACCTACCATTCTTCAGGGCACAAATGAGCTTCTAGGTCTTGGGATTTAAAAGGCTATTTCTGCCAGGTGTCCAGCACCTGGCAGAAATAGAAGTGGGGGCAGAACTTACTCCTAATAAAACCATCTACTCTGAAGAACTCCTGCACTGAATACAAACGAGACAGCTGCTGGCTCTAGTTAGACAGGGAAGAGAACGTGAGGCACCAGAGACTGGGACTGGACTGGCAAGGCAAGCAATGGGCACTGTGCAGCAGATGCCTGTTAACATCTAGATTCCACAGAGGGTTTCGTGCATCCTCAGCTTCCTGGATCCGTGCTGCAGTTTATACAGCTCAGGTATTTTAGTGATGGCAGAGCAGGAGTCAAAGGCTAACCCTCACCTTGTCTTTAGCCCTACTTCTTATCTTGGAATCTGGTCCAGAGTGCCACTCTCGTTCTCCCACACAGTTTCTGTACTTCACTGCTTACCTACTCATGAGGACTGAATTCCAGGACAAAGGCTATTGTTCACAGCAAAGGGTTTGTGGAACAGCTATTCTGGCATAGCTCCCCAGGTGGAGATACAGTTCATATAGGCAAAGAACTCACTAAACCATCTCCTTAAAAGGCAAACTACACCATCAGAATAAATCATCTCCACATCTCTGGTTTTTGCATGCCATCATTGCTGCAGGGTTAAGCCTGGGATTTTTACATTCCAACCTGCATAACTATTCTGGCAAGACTAATAGTTCCTTGACCAGGAAAGACAAGATGCACCAGGAAGCAAAACAAAACAGCAGCCAAAAACTCTAACACTACAAACAAACAAACAAAACCCACCAATAACAAAGATCTGGCTTTATTTTCTTAACTGCTTCTTTTTTGTAGCTGTTGAAAAGAAGAATGAAGGAATGAGCCACAGGCACTGGCTGTTAACAACAGGAAGGGGAACTGTGTCCAGAAGTCACCTCTGGGGTGGAGATAAGCAGCTGAACAGCAGTATGCAGCAACCCTTACAAAAGAGTTTATTTACTGCATGTATGAAACCATAATCTGATGTCCTGATGAAGCTATAGTGAAACACAAAATCCAAAGACAACATAAACTCATCTAAAATTGAACCTGAATTCTAGCTATAAGACCCCCACTCTACGGGAAAGTAGCCTAGGAACTCATTCAGCAAGTCCAATTAATAATATCAATTCTTAATTATCATCTTTGCACTGCAATAGACCTCATGTCGGACTCAGAAAAGGATGTGAGTCAATCCTTGCCTAAATGCCTCTGATTCACTAAGGAACCAACAGATATAAAATCACTTTAGATAAAAAAATGCTAAGGTTTGCCTCCCTGATAATTTATCTAATGGCTGCTAGGACTGGAGTAATAGGAGAAAGATGAGTGAGAACAGCACTACATCGCTATGGAAACTAGGATTTTCAAAATAAATACCTTTGCAGAACTGAGGTTGCAGATCTAAAACACATACTGGTTTTGATGTCACCTCCCTTTGCCACAAGATCCAGCCAGGCTGACCAGCCAGGCACAGGGGAAAAAGCTTGCATGCAGTGACAGAAGATATCCCATGGCTGATGTTCCTCACTCCAGTACAGGTGTGGGCTCTGAATGGAAACCTCAGTGTTTGTTCCATTATCTGTACACTTTTGGGGGTCTTCCAGCACCACAGCCCATCTGGCCAGGGCAATGCAAAATGGATCTGTAACCACTGGAGGCAGGAAGTGTTGCCTTTATCCCACTATACTGATAATCCTAAATATTTGCAGTGTCTGTATTTGAAGTGACCTATGCCAGCACAATATATACAGCTTTGTGAAGTTCTGATTCCCTTACTCACACTAAGAAGCTCCTTACCCTGCAAATGGCTCCACTGCAGTTACTGTTCAGGCTATCCAGTCCTTTGCTCCCCATTGGGAAATACAGTTGGTAACTTCCCCATTTGTGCCTGAGCAAAGGGTTTTTCATTTTAGACAGATACGCATACCTCCACACCCCACCTACCTTGTACTGTCTCACTGATTGCTGCTGTAAACAAGTCAAGGCTCTAGAACTGCTGACTCACAGTGCTAAGACTATGGAAAATATTTAGAGTTGCTAAAGAAGCAAAGCCCAGCAGGTTTCCTGCCCTTCCTCCTTATCTGCGAGCCCCTTGCCATGACAGGCTGTAATGAAGGACCTTGTTTCCCGAGAGGAGGCAAAGAGTAGGTACTTGCTTCCTAAAGATAGCCCAGATTCCTTTGAGATCCCAGTCGCTAGCTAATAATTGCAGGCAGGGGAAGACAACCCCCAGTGCTTACAACCGCAGGGCTACAGATGTTGAGAGATTAATGGCTCCTGGGTAGGCTTTCTTGCCCAATGCAGCATTGCTCCCTTCAGTGCACTTCCTGGGACAGAGTCAAGTTCCTTTAAAATGCCTCAGTATCTGCTGTGGAAGGCTGTTCCTTACCTCTGGACTGTCCTGAACCAGATTAGTACTGATTCCTGCCTTCAGCACAGCTGAGTCAGTGCAGACAGGCAAATCACTATTTGCTTTGGGAGGGCTGGCACGGAGCAAGTCACAGGCAAGCAGCACTGGGTGCAAGTTGTGGTTCAGTGAGGGCACGGCAGCACAGGCTGGGAGAGGGACTCGTGCTCAGGCTGCCCCGGGGCCGGCGGACAACGGTGTGGGGAGATCGGCGCGATCTCCTCGGGAGCCAGTCCGGGTGCATTCTGCCTGTGTTAGCACACTGCTGCGCCCAAACTAATCGGCTCTGGATTCTATCCAACCGACAAGCTGAGTGCCTACCACATCAACAGCCTGTTCTCCCCACTGGGAAATGACCTCCTGTTGCAAAAGGCAAAGCATTTAAGGAAACAACAAAGTTTTATACCCACACGATTCACGTGGCAAACAACTTCAGAAAGCCTAAGGAGCAGAGAGCCTTTATGACTAGCTGGGATGGGCAGGTTGCAGAGGTGCTCCCTCCTCCTCCTCCTCCCATTACCTACGCAGCTCATTTGCAAAGAAGCAGAGGCTGATGAGCTACATTTACAAGCTGGGCAGGGCAGACCAGGGAGCAGCACTCACTGAAGGGAAGGCGCAGGCTGTGGTGAGAGCTGTATTGCAGTGCTGAGAAATGACTGTGCTAAATAAATGGTCATGGTGGTGGTATTGAGTTGATTTTACCTATAACCTGTTCTGACTGCAGTCTGCAATCAATGTGGCCTGTAGCTTCTAAATGCACTAGAAGAACACAGCTAGGGATGCAGAGCTTCCTTTTTTATTGGCAGCTGACTTTCAGCTGCACATCAGATGAAATCCTTAGCAAGCTGATCATGCGCATAATTCTCTCTATACTTGTCAATATGGAGATGTATTTGGCTAAATTCTCCCTCTTTGAGGCAACAGGAGCCATTTTACATAGGTGGGGACAGGGGCTGGTCCTACAAGGCTCTCACACTAGTTTAAGAGAACAGTAACTATATGCTTGTGCCCTATTTATAGTGCTTATTCAGAGCAAACCTGAGGTCCTGTCAGTCCTTTATCACTGATAACTGCTGTGACAGTGAAGGTGCTCAGTGTGAACGTGGCCCTGTAACGAAGGATAGGTTGGATCATAAACGCAGAACAGCTGCTTAAACAGAACGCAAAGAAAAGAAGCAACGATGTTGCTGGGCAGAGAAAAGCATTGCAAGAGCTCACAGAGAGCCTCCTTTCTCCAAAGGCACATGCGCACTGCTATCACTCAGTCACATTTCTCGCAAGCTTCCTGGTAGCAGCATCAGCAAGTGTGTTCTGTCACATCTGACTGGCTGCAGGACTCTGTCCTCGTCTGACAGTAATGACTTGGCCTCGATTTTTCATATTTTTGTCTCCTCTTTCCCCTCTTTCAGCACCATAAAAGCACTACTGGGCATGAAACCTGCAGCACAAAGGAAATTCTGGCTAGCACAGCCTGCTGCAGTGCACTTACCTCAGCAGCGCAGGGGTTGCAGCCATGGCAAACCTCACATAACCTACATTAGATTCCTGTAACATTCCAAATCAGGCACTTAACTTCCAGACTTGGCTGAGACTCATCTCCATGGCCAGACTTAGTATACACAACAGAGACTAAAACTCTGAGGATCGTGGCGAGCAGCTTTGCTCCTTTGGTAAAATGTAATGCTCTACAAAAACAGACACTTGAACCCCATAAAAACAGCCTATTTTTGGCCCAAGAACAAATACTGAAATCCCCCTAGAACTAAGGGCCATCCAGATTTCTCCACATGCAAATTGCACTGTAAAAGATCAGCTCTCTGGTTGAATGGCTACAGCAAAACACACTTGACATGGCCATGGCCTAGCCTCTGATCCGCCGCTGGCCAGAGGTGATGTCATGGGCTGTGTTCACTGTCTGGAAATGAGGAGCAAGAAACATGCTGCATTGGCTGGACAGCCAGGCCAGGGACACATCCCCACACAGGCCACAGGGAGACAGGAACAGACTGATAAATCCTAAACATCATGGAAACAAAACCCCAGAAAGAAGTTGTCTGTGTATAAGCACATTAACTTGGCCAGTGGCAGAGGGTCTGCCCAGGCCTTTGATGCTTTTGTCCTTCTCACTGCACCTCCTTAGTCCTTTCCCACCCCTTATCACCTCTCTTTTCTCAGGGCTTAGCTCAACTGCTGCTGTCCCCTCCTTGTTTACCCAGTTCTGCCTGCACTGAGCAGCAGCAAGAGTGCTCCCCTCATGTCACCACTACCTTTGAGAAAAAAGCTGACCTGCAAGCTATTTTTAGCTACATTGTGAAGTTGTGGAGCTATTTTGGTCACATCTCTGTGTGAAAGCTGCAGGACGCTGACAGGCTCTGTGTTTGCCTGGGGCAACAGGGGCTTTAACTGGGAATGGGAACACTCGTGACTTTGCATTAAGGCTTCTCTGCCCTTCCCATGCCATAGGACTCTTCACACCAAGATTTGATTTATCTTCCTTTTAGGAAAGGGCAACACAGCTTCCAGAATTCTGCTGGATACCAGAGGCTCTGCTGGACCTTTGCAGTTCTGGCCTCAGCTTGCACTATCCCCAGGTCTGCAGAAGGTGCTGTTCATTCTGAGAGCTTCCTCAGTCCCATTTCCCTCACTCCCTAGTTGGAGGCAGGTGCAATTATCAGTTCACAGAGACACCGGATGAGATTTTATCAATCTTCCTTCGCATCAGACCTTTATAAAAGATCAATAAACATTAGGCTAGAGCCTGCTGAGAAGTCAGGTACACCTAACTCAGTGGAGGTAGAAGAGCAGAAAGGAACCATTTGCATAGCAACATGTTGTTCTGAATGCAGTAATGCCTGGGAGCTCTGGGGTACATTGAGGGCATCAGGCAGAAGGTGCCTGGTCTAGACAGTTGTTTTCTCTAGAGTGCCCAAGGGTTGGCTGCCAAGTTTGCTGGGGCTCTGTAGCAGGTGCAAAGCACAGGCAGAGTAGAAGCCAAAACAACTGGATTTAACAGAATTAAGCCCAGAGATACAAAAAGAAGCTTGATGGATATGAAATATGAGGTAAACGAGAGGGGAGAAAAGAAAATACTGAAACTGGTGTGTTTAGGACAGGGATGGATGAGTCAGACCTAACAAGGAGGAACAAGGGAGTAACTGTGTGGAAGATTTTGAACAGCTGTTGGCCAACACTCCCCAGAAAACTCCCCTTAGGACTACTGCTGTCTGCAGCTCTGGTGCACGTTTTCCTGAGACATGTGGTATCAACAGTTGTGCACCTGTCTTGTTTGGAAGAAGCCCCTGATGCGGCAAGAAGAATCAGAATTTCGTCAAGTCAGACTTCAAAGTCTCTCTACAGATTTTTCCCCCCAACTTCCTTCTAGAGGTGGTTATTCAACAGTTCTTACCCTAAAACCTACATCCTGTTCCTAAGGTGTGCCACTCCTTACTCCACTGATTCAACTTGCACCTGCTGTCCTGAGTCAGCACAAGCCACTGCTCTCCTCAATAGCAGGATCAGTGCCTGCTAACAGGATGGGCTGTCCCAGGCAAACACTGACAGCCTGTTGCAAAGATTTGATTTACAGAGCATCTCTGTATTTCACTTGATATTTCAGCAGAAGGAGCTGCTTTAGCTCACTTGGTCCCAGGCAAGCATTCATCTGCATTACATACTTCACAGTCTTCATGCCAGTGAAACCAGCTAAGCATTAACTAACATTTTATGACATGTAAATTAAAACTAGCTTAATAAGAATTTCACTTTTAAATTAATAGGTGGAAATGGCATGGACAGAATAAT
>NW_008685689.1:0-7815 GCF_000695815.1 Acanthisitta chloris | reverse complement strand
GAATGGAACTGTCGCAGTTCAGATCAGACACAGAGACGTGTCCAGCAGCAATATGTCAAGACCTGTTGGATCAAAAAGCTCAATGAAGTGTTTTGTGTTTCAGCTTCCCCCACAGCTATGCACAAGACTTAGCAGCAAGTGTTACATAGTGAAAACGTTTGGGTCAGATGAAATAACACAGCAACATGTTGCATTATTTCCCTGCTGAGCTCCAGCGGCTTTTCTTTGGGACACTGCACAAAGCAGAACAAACACAGCCCAACAAGAGTGACAGAACAGATAACCCACTGGCTCCTGCATGGTGAATCCATCTTCCTGCTAGCAGAGCTTTGCCAATGTAGGGAGTAACGACTTCACCTTTCATCACCTCTCCAGATCCTTAGTTTTCATCCATTTTCACACAATTTATCTTACTGGAACAATCACTTGTCTCCACCTATTATTTAATGAAGACATCCTATCACCATATTACAATGCAGATATTTCACTAGTAAATATAAAGAAACTGGTTGTAGGGTTGTTTTTTTTTTTAAATATTCCTACACCTGTTCTGTTTTGCGGCATGGAAACACCAGGCATACAGTAACAAATCACAGGCAGCTCACCCCATAGACGTAGGCAGGGGCTGTCCACCAATTGTGTGGATCCCGACGAGCGCACACAGCGCTGGAGCTGACGACTGCAGTTGTTCCCAGTCTCCTCTAGGGAGTGCAGTCGGAAAGGAAGAGATGGAACCGCAGCGCACATGCCAGCTGGGAATCGGTGACTCAGGATATCCCGGCAGTCACAAATGGTGTCTGTCCACTTCCAGCTGAACGCAGGGAGCAGCAGTGAGGTTTGAACTTGACGTAAGAGCAGCATTCTACGAGAACTCGGAGTAAGCTTTAGTATGTGAAAGAAAGGTCTGCCAAGATACTAAAAATCAAGGTGTAAATCAAGAATAGGACTTCAAATACTGCATCAGTCCTTCAGGCCAACACCCCACAGCTGAATGCAGCATGGACAGCACTGCAAAGAAGCTTCCACCTCTTTCTCCCTGGTATGCCATCCATCAGATCATCCAGGGTAAGCATGCTCAGTCTCAAAACATCATTTAGGCCTTGGCCTCTGTGCAAAGAACAGCAGAGACACTGATTGCTAGAACTAGCTGCATTTTGTGTGCATGTGCACATCTCTGTACTAGACACCAGGCAGAGCCATGAGCTTATTTCACAAAAGAAATAACAATCCAGGTTCCCAGTCTCAAGAAAAAAGCCACCATAGTAAGGAATGTAGAAATCATACTTCCATCTACCTGAGCCAAAGGGTAAGAGAACAAACTTGCCAGGTCTGGATAGGAAGAGGTCTGCAGGAGGGACATACCTACATTCAGACAGGTACCAGGGTTCATCCCAAGCACAGCAGAGGATGCAGTGACTTCTGCAAAGTTATGACACTGTGACAAAGCAGGTCTGTTGGAGTCAGTGAGGAGCAGCAGCTTTGAGGTCAGTGTGTTTGGGAAACCAAGAAGCAGGAACTGTTTCTGCTTATGGACAAAGCTGCCATGCTGACAGACAACTTTGCCACATACAGAAATCACCTACAGCAAAACGGGATCAGACATTCACATATCCTAAGGACAGCAAGCAAAGCAGCAGCCAGGGAGTTCACTTTCAGCCAGGCAATCAAATGGCAACAGATACCTGTGGGACAATGTGCTTTTAGAGGCTAAAGTCCCCTCAGTAGCAGGTGAGAGGACAAAAGCTTCTGCGTGTTTGTTTCTGGATGTGGGTTCTGCAATTAAACTGCCAGCAGCTTGCTCAGTGTAGAGAGAGCAGCACTGCTCCTATCTGCTGGTGTGTGACAGCCCATGGGAAGGAAGTAGAGGCACTGAGCACAAGCTTCATGTTTACTCAGTGAGCACCAGCTGAAGAGAACCATCTGAACTCCAGTTGCCTCCCACTATTTGCCTCATCATCACACTACATAACTAAGCCACACATATAAGGAACCACCAGCTAATTTACTCATCCACTCCCTTTATTACAGCCCTCCTTGCTGTTTTCTCACCTGTCTCCCTCAGCCAGCATACCAGAAGCCCCGTGTACTGACACGGGGAAAAAAAGAGCAAAAACATGGAGTTGTGATAAATAGAAAGGAACCATTAGCTCTTACTTGCCCTTGCAAAGCATCTCCTCCCTGACCTGTCCCATCTACTCTTAAGTTTTCCCAGCAGCACTGACTTCTATTGCTGTCTTGAATAGCTACAGGTGTCTGTTTTAATAGCAGCATGGAAAGGCAGATTTGGCATCAAGAGATCCTCAGAAACCTGGAAGAATATTTCTGGTGGGGGCATAATTGATTTCCAGGGGGATGTTTATGATGCATGCATTATCACAGTCTCAGAACTTCATTCTCCACCTGTTTAGGATTCCCACACTGGATTACAACCTGCCTTCACATAGGAGATGTTGAAGCTTTCAATGAGGTCACGCCAGACACTGACAAGCTGATGGGTGAGTCATGCTGCAGTAGCCAGAGATACTAGCAACATATTTGTTAATCTGTATGCAGTCTAACTCTTCTGGTCTAGAATTCTATTCAAGGGTGAAATACAATGTCTCAGAGATAGGTGACTGCAGAATTGCTGAAGAGCAAGGCCACATTCTCACAGCTGTTTCACAGAATAAGAATCAGTTCCTGGGAGCACGTTTACAACAATGTAAAATGTTGTTTTACCTATAAAACATATAAAACAGGAGATCAAGTTCCAGATTGGGTCAACAGCGAAGCTGTTCATTGCAGGTCACTGGAAAACCTGTCATGATAATAAGGAATCTAAGGGTTCTAGAAGAGTTTCACCAACTCTTTTTGCAGCAGTTCAAATCATCTCCAGCAAACTGCTCTTCCAGAGGCGACATCCCTGTACCAGGGTCAGCAGGTGTAAACGCACGTCCCTACTCCAGCCAGTCCAGCACAGAGCCCAGTGCAGCCACAGCACTGTTAGACTTGGGTCTGAGCTAAGATATCTAACACAGCAGGGTCAGGCACAGAACCAACTCTTCTGCTGGTTATGCTGTGAGGGGAAACCTGTAGCAAAGGATTAGGCCAGACAACAGCAACTTCCTGAACCACCACAGCAAAATTCAGCCGAGTTTGTCCATGAAAACTTTGGAAGTGTGGCAAGAGGGACACAGAAAACCATGGAACAAGTGAGATATGGGGACTGAGTGCTTGACAGTGGAAATTCTTTATCTTGGCTGAACTACTGGACAGCCAGAAAAGGAACCAATAACAAAGGGAAGAGGCAAAGTAAATCTCAAAGAAATTCTGCAGACAGAGAACAAAGAAATGAGGTGCTGTTGTATTTTCAATGCTGCAAAGCTAAATTAAGCTTCCTAAATCAAGCAGAGAAATAATTGTTCGAGACTTCTATTCAGAAGACAGCATGAGCAGCAAATGCCAGAGGAACAACTAACAAAAGGTGTCTTCTCTGAGAGAAAGAAAATCACCAGCAGATTGCGTAACTGTAATGAGTTTCCTCTGAGTTTCACATTATTAGTCACCTTTCACCTTTCTCTGCCAAAGGCCTCTCCTTACCCATCCATCCAAGGACCACAGCCAAGGCACAAACTCTCCTGTGCTGCTTCTTCCCATCACTCACTCTTCAAGGTCAAGGCCTCCACAATACTGATGCTTGTGCCCATTCCAGGCATTCTGAACCAATGCCAGAGTAAAACCCTATCAGCCCTGCTGTTGGGAAAAGATGTGAGACACCCCAGCAGACCCTCCTTATACTCAGTTGTCATGACCCGGAAAAACAGTGAGTTCTGAAATTCTGAAAATACTCGAAACAAAGCTATTGCAAAGATCCATCGAGGAGCCCTCACTGGCAGACGGCATCCTACCTCACGTCCTTGGAAACCTGTTTGACTCAGGTGGAAATGACCTACTGGCATTTATTTGTAATTGCCCAGTGTGGCAGTGGCTGAGGAAGGAAAAGCTGTTGAGTCACACTGCAAGCCACTTTTCCACTTTTGTCTGGTTGCCCAGAGGGTAGAGTGGGACAGTCAGAAGGCTGAGATTCTGCTTGTCTCTGACACTAATTTCCTATATGACCTTGTCAAGTGCTTGTCTTGTGCCACCGTTTCCCCATTTCTCAACAGCTAAACCCACTCGACTCATGGGTCAGCCAGAAGTGCACAGCAAGGAGCGTGTTTGGCTCATAAAAGGTAAGAGAAAATATTACTATTGTTGTCATACAACACAAAAGCAGTTACGTAACAACCTCAGTATTGCTTCATCTTTGCCGTTACGACACAAACTGTCCGAGGGATGCTGCCTGACATGGAATCTTCATCCCAGTGGATGTACCCAAGGGTTTACCTCATTGATACAAAACCAGATTACAACAATCTGGAAGACTCTACCTCATTTATTTTGACCAGCCTTTCTCTGGAACATGTTCTTCCTGTAAAACCTCACAACCCATAATAATGGCCCAAACTGCACTATGGGGATGATGGCAGGTTGCATGAGCTAGTAAAAGCAAACCAATCCTTCACTCGTGCATTGCACAACTACTCACACACTAAAACGCACGGGTGCTTATCTCCTTTGCAAGCAGAGAACAAGCTGAAGGTTAGTTTCTAAACCAGTGCATCATACACACAAAAAGAACAGTTTCTAAAAAAATCTCAGTGCCAGGAAAGAATTAAAAGAACTCCCTAATTTGGCTAATTCTGTTTATATGATGACAAATTTCCTCAAACAAAAGCATTGACAACTGTTGTTCATAACTGCTATATAATTAATAACCAAATTTCTTTGGTTCAAAGTCTATGATTTATGCTCAGCTTTACAATCAATGGCCAGATTCAAGCAGCATGTGGATTGAGGGCTGAGGGAGGTATGGCTGTGATTACAGCAGCTGAAACCATGCCCTAATCACACTCTTATCTTGCTTATCTACTGCAAGTATTTATAAAGCACTGATTACCGTACTAGGCCCCATCACTGCTCCAGGTTCTTTCTGAACTGGCACCTTGGCATTGCTGGAGCTGGTGTCATCCTGCTGAGACAGAAAGCCAAACTTCTCATCACTGAAAGTCATTAAAAAAACTGAACTCCGACACCTCCAAAGGAGTAGAGCTGTTAACCCCAATGTTCTGGCCAAACTCCCAGCTCGAGTAATTACAACATGCCTCAAATAAATTCTTGCCACAGTTTCCGTGGACATGGTATTGTTCTCTACTTCCTCTCCTACAATATTATGGAGTGCTGATACATGCTCTTAAAGGTCCTGTCATGCTGGAATGTCCTATGGGTCTACCCCAGGAGCAGCTCTGAGGCAGCACTGGGCAAAGCGTGTTGAAACCAGTCCTGCCTGTCAGCTGCACCGCTAGGCAATTTGTAATACTTATTTATTGATGTCCTGGCACCTCCTTCAGATGGAATTAACTTTGGCTATAGCTATCTGATAGATAGACTGCTGCAAATCCCAGATGCAGATGTACATAAGTCTGTTCAGTTCCCCTTTAAATGAACTAAATTTGCATCAGGAAATTAGCAATCGAGGCTAAACTAACTTTCTAGATGCCTACTAGGGTCATGTGAGAGGGCAGCAAGAACATGCCTAAAGCACAGGACCAGGAAAGTTAAATGTGCTGCTCAGTTTAGTTGGTGACAATAAACATAGGTGTCCATCCTGGCTGTTCCTTCAGAATTTCAGTAGACTTTTTCTAACCTGTCTGTTCACAGACAATTCTGCATATTTTTGAAGCAGTCACTGAATACATATCAAATGCAGATAGAGTATTTTAAGTCAAATACTTGATAGTTAATGGCAAAGCATTATTCACATTTTTCTGCAGCCACTGTTAGAGACTCTAAGGATTTTTACCTAGAGCTCTCATTATCTTTTGATGTGTGTAACACAAAGAGCTGAGGCCCAGACTCTCTGCTGGGTTAGCTCCACGGACCTCACTAACTCTCAGAATTCATGAGCTTTAAAGGCAATTTATCTGCAGGAAGAAGGACAAGATCAAGATTCAGAAGAACCTGATTCTCAATTCTGCCTTATGACCCTGTGGGCAGATCACTCCCTCTTACTGCTCCATTTTGTTCTCCCATCTCCAAGAGCAAATGATATCCACTAATTTGACAAAACAAGTGCAAACCCGAATTGGTATGGATAGGCCATGCTGAGCAGATCCACATTGAACACCATTGTTCTAACGTTTCAAAACACAAATATTTACCTTCCAAGCATGTCCTTAATTTCCCCAGGAGCATTCCTCCAAACCCATATTATTTCAGAAGACAGAAACTGCAGTTTCAGAAAGTGGATGGTTTTATTTTTGTGCCATTACAAAAATGCCTTTTAACTTGTCAAATGATACGCTACAAATATCTTTGGCAGATGAATGAAACCAAGTTTCCTGTCAGAGCTGCCAACTTCAAGGTTGAGATAATCAGATAAACCTTTAGTTTCCCTCTCCTAATACCTACGACAACATATGTTTGAAGTGATCCACATTTGTCTTATTTTTCCTACTGGGATTTGAAAAGGCAAAGTATCAGCCCATTATGTGACAAGTCCACAAAACTCTAGATGTGACCCACAATTGTTAGAGTCAAACTGTGTTCTCAGCTTTCCCCATTCCAGGCTGAATATTGCCCAGTAGCTCTGCTTGTTTAAAGGTAAGGGCAAAGTTTACATGTTAAATAGTATTCAGCATCACCCTCAATGCCTGCTGGATACAAAGCCTGATGATAGGAAGGAAGTTTGTTTTGCTTATTCCAGCAGTATCAGTAGCACTGGAGTCGCAGAATTGTATTATTTCATACTGGAGGCACCTCAAAACTGTGAAAACTTGCAAGGTGTTTTATGCAGTGTCCCTCAAAGATCATCCTGAAATCTGGAGTGGAAGCCATCCCTGCAAACACACCTTTGACAACCTTTGTGTCTTGTATAACTGTTTCTATTCATTTATTATCAGGATGTCAGTATAAATGGTTATTTTGATGATTCCTTGTCCCCATACTTCTGAAAGGGAAAGCAACTATAAACACAAGGGCGACTGACCTCAGTGATTTCCTCTGCTCAGGCAGGAGCACAATGCACTCAAACACCAAGACAAGGAGCAGCGGACTGTTTAGAATTCCTCCAGCTGTAATCTATAGTAAAAACAAATAAACAAATACGTGACTACACGATGCGATAATTAATCCCTGCATGAAGCCAACTGTTATCTCTGCTCCATAGATGGAGATACCAAAGCACACAAAGGCTCAACAACCTACCAAGTTCAACACCCACCACTGTGAGCCAAGACTACATGTGCTCAGTCCGGATACAGTTTGGCCAAGGGCAGGCTGAACTGCACCCATTTGCTGAGGGCAGTTGCACAAGAGTGAGCAGGAGCAGACACCTACCACCTCCTGGGATTGTCACTGCCTGGAGCTGAGCTGCTGCAGGCCAGAGAGGCAGCTCCACTTGGCTGGATGCCCTCACCCCAGCTGGCCTGCCCCAAACCCACTCCTCTCTGCCACACTGCTCCCAAAAACCTCCCACCTGCTCCAGGTCTCTTCTCTCCCCTGCCCTCATCCATCTCCCCACCTGTGTCCCAGCCCCACCTGCCCAATCCCTGAGCATCTCTCTGTTCCCTCCCAGAGCACCCAGCTAAGATGCCCCAAGTCCTTCGTCAGTCTCCCCATCCCCCCTCTCAGGTCTGTCAGTCCCCACAGCCCTGCTGAGCTCATACAACCTCAACAGCAGCCCCTCTCCCTGCTCTGTGTCCCCACATAGGGCTCCCACAAACCCTCTCCCCCACA
>NW_008685688.1:1159-2082 GCF_000695815.1 Acanthisitta chloris | reverse complement strand
GACCTTGTGGGCGCTGCTGAGGACTCTATGACCTGATCACGTTCCGGCTGGCACTGAGGGATTCTCGGGGAGCCCCATCGTCGCTGCGACCCTCCGCCGCTCCCAACGTCCCCTGGAGAGGTAAGGTGCTTTTATTTCTGACCGGGCATGGTCTGGTGTGGTTGCCTGCCAGTAAGTCGTTGGTTGGGCTAAGGAATTCCCGGTAAAATGTCTAGGCGCCATCCGTAAGTCAATTGCGAAAGCATTGCGGGTTCGGAAGTAGCGGTAATATGGAGAAGTCAAAAGGATTGGGGATGGCAATGCCCCCATGCCGACTTCTCCCCTGGGTGCTTATTAGCACATTGGAAACAGGGTAATTTTGATCAAGGATTGTGTAAGGAAAAGCTGATTGATTATTGTAGTAATCAATGGCTGAAATACGTGTGGCAAAGTGGAAAACGGTGGCCTGAAAATGGGTCTTTGCAATCTGACTTGATTTCTCATTTTTTGTTGTTTTTGTAAGCAGGAAGGAAAATTAGATGAAATTCTGTATGTTGATTTATTTTTCTGTTTGCAGGAAAAAAAAGAAAAGAAAAAGAAAAAAACAAAGAAAAAAAAGAGTAGCTGACTGAGGGGGAGTTAATGATTGCTACAGTACCTAATAACAATAAGCGTGTGGCTTGTGTCCAAGAGAAATGTTGTCTAGAATGATATGGAAAGTAACTTATTAGTAGCCCCCACAGCATCAAGAGAATCTAACCCTACTCCATCTGACCTTATTTCACATGACCCCCTTACTCCTCCCACTTTGCTTTCCCCTCCTGCTCAAACATACCCCCCCTTCCACCTACACCTGCCCAAGGATACCCCCCCTCTCCCACCTATGCCTCCCCAGGGGTATCCTCCCCTCCTGCCTACGCCGTCTTCACCTGCCCATAGCACCT
>NW_008685688.1:0-1089 GCF_000695815.1 Acanthisitta chloris | reverse complement strand
GCCACCCCAGGGGTATTATCCCCTCCCACCTATGCCCTCTTCACCTGCTCATGGCACCCCTTTACTGCCTTTGCCCAGAAATAACCAAGGTTTAGTTACGATACATAGACATGCGGGAAGGGGTGCAGAAGGGGTGGATAGCAGTGAAAGTGATGAGGATGAACCAATAGCTCACTGCACACAATCTAAATTAGCCCTGCCTGAGTCTAAAACAGGAAAAGGCTCATCAAAATTAAGGAAGAAAACTGTAATTGCCCCTTTAAGACAAGGTGTGGGGGTGGACGGTCCGGTTCTTATAAGGGTACCCTTTTACACAGGAGATTTGGCAATATAGAAACAGTCAGCAGGGACTTATAGTGAAAATCCTGATAAGGTGGCCAGGGTAGTGAAAATGATTATGAAAACTCAGAATCCAGACTGGGATGACATCCAAGTGATATTAGATATTTTAATGGACCCTACCGAGAAGGAGATGGTACTTAGAGCAGCTAGGGAATGGGCGAGGGAAGATATTCATCAAGGGCTAGTGACAGGAAGCCTAGATTACAACTTTCCCACGGAGGACTCCTTGTGGGATCCTAACGACCCCTCAGGAGCAGACATGATGAAGCTGAAGAGATATCAAGAGTGGGTTCGAAGAGGAGTTCAAAATGCTATACCTAAAACTTTGAACTGGGCAAAATTATATGAGGTTAGACAAGAGAAAAAAGAATCCCCCACTGCATTTTTAGAAAGACTTAAAGAAACAGCTAGGAAATACACTGACCTCCAGGTAGATACAGAACAAGCTAAAATTCAGCTTGCTCTTATCTTTCAAGATAAGAGTCACAAGATGATATTAGGAAAACATTACAGAAACTGGAAGGAAGAGAATTAAGAAATCTGGACAAGCTACTTGAAGTAGCGTGGAAGGTTTATGACAACAGAGAAAAGGAAAACCTTAAAAAACAAGGTCAGTTTCCGGCATTAGTACAAGCAAATTCAAGGGGAGGCATTAGAGGTGGCCGAGGCAGAGGTATGGGGAGGGGCGGGTTTGGAGGGAGATCATTAGGCTATGAATGTGCCTATTGCCACCTCCCCAGGCACTGG
>NW_008685687.1:0-1150 GCF_000695815.1 Acanthisitta chloris | reverse complement strand
GCAAGCTGAACCATACCTATGTGGCCCCTAGCCCTAAGCCATTCCTTCACAGAGCATCTCCCTATGAAGACATGCTGAGGAATTTGGGGCTGTTCAGCCTGGAGAAGAGAAGGTTACGTGGAGACTTCATAGTATCTGGAGGGGCTACAGGGGAGTGGGCGAGGTTTTGTTTGGAACTGCAGTGACAGGATAAGGGGCAACAGGTACAAATTGAAGGAGGGAAATTTACGTTAGATGTTAGGAAGAAATATTTTCCTGTGAGGGTGATGAGACACTGGCACAGGCTGCCCAGGGACATGGTGGCTGCCCTCAACCTGGCAGTGTTCAAAGCCAGGCTGGATGAGGCCTTGAGCAACCTGATCTAGTGAGGAGGTGTCCCTGCTGGGCAGGGACGCTGCATGGGGCCAGGACATGGGGACACAGGGCCATGGGGACACAGGTGATACCGAGAAGCAGACTGAAAGCAGGAATTGAACAGTTAAAGCTGAAAGCATAAAGAATAGCTTTACTAATAGCACTACTTCAGCTTAATTAGCAAAATAGCAAGAGCAAAGTAGCAATGATTGCATAGTACAGACAAGAAGCTGCGCTAATTGTATTGTTTTGGCTTGGCTGGCGAAACGATGCATCTTGTCTATAAGGCAGTAGAACTAACAAGACTCAAACCTTGGGAATAGAAGGAAAACTAGGACCGTATAAGGTGTGGAATGAAGAAACAAAATGTTCAAGATAGAGGCAAGGTCAGCAGGGAATGCAAAACTGTACAAAGGGGTAAACGGTTGCATAATAAGGGTGTCCAGGAGGGAGGAGACGGAGGAGGAGTATATGATAATGATTTTGAGAACTAATTATAATAATAACCACCCATTCCTGGAAATAATGAATACGTATGAGCATTTAACGTATATAAACTGTGAAATTTTTGTCCCTGGTCGCACGAGTTCGTAAAATAAGTGTTTTATACAGCTTCAAACTTTGAGGAGCCAACATGTCCTCAGAGGTACTGGTTTATTCTAAAAGAGCGCTGAATAAACAAGCAGCTGCTGCTCAGAGATACAAGTCTGTGGGTAGTTCTTTTCCAGTTTTTCTCAGCATCACAGGGACACGAGGACACGGTGACAGGACACGGTGAAGGGACACGGTGACAGGA
>NW_008685686.1:1401-2051 GCF_000695815.1 Acanthisitta chloris | reverse complement strand
GGGTTCAAAAACAGCCCCACCATTTTTAGGAATCAATTGGCTAAAAAAAATTAAAGCAATGGCAGTCAGCACCTGGGGAAGGAGTATTGCTACAATGTGTGGATGAAGTTTCAGGGGGACAGCGATCTCTAGGGACTGCACTGAAAGAATCCATTTGCCAGACACCCAAACCCTGGACTGCGAAGGAACTCCAGACCTTTTTGGGAATGGCAGTCACCCTGACATTAAACAAGAGCCCTTTCCTGGAGCCCCGGACTGGTTCATGGATGACAGCAGCTTTGGTGAACAAGGAATCAGGACAGCTGGGTATGCAGTGACCACCACCACAGAGGTAATAGAATCCAAACCTTTACCAGCAGGAACTTCAGCCCAGAAGGCTGAATTGATAGCTCTCATCAGAACTCTGGAGCTGGCAGAAAGCCAATTAATATATGGATTGATTCTAAGTATGCCTTTGGTGTGGTACATGCCCATGGAGCCACCTGGGATGAGAGGGGACTCCTGACTGCTCAAAGGAAGACTGTCAAACATGCAGAAGAAATCCTGTGACTCCTGGAGGCAGTTCAACTCCCATCACAGGTGGCAATTATGCACTGCTGAGGGCACCTGAAAGGTAACACTGTCCCTGAAATAGGAAATAGAAAAGCAGA
>NW_008685686.1:0-442 GCF_000695815.1 Acanthisitta chloris | reverse complement strand
GACTCAGATTTGATTATGAAACATCAAGTCAAACCTCACAATCATAAATTGTATACCATAACTCCAAGTGATTTGGTATATGTTAAGAATTTTACAGGAGATTCTCTATAGGAGAAGTGGGACAGACCTTTCCAGGTGCTCCTAACGACATTTACAGCAATCTGGATAAAGGAGAGACCTACCTGGATCCACTACTCCAAAGTAAAGAAGTCCCCAAGCCCTGGATGGAGAGCTGAGGAAATGGAACCATTGAAACTGAGAACTCTCCGGAGTTAAGAAAGACTGAGAAGATATGGAATTGATGTATATTTTGATGCTCTTGGGTTTTGTTTTTGGAAAAATAAAGCCCTGGAAGCGGGCAAATCCTCTCAGAAAACTTTACAGAAAGATATGTTGTAATAAGTAAAAGAATTTTCTTAGTGCTTAGAAAGGGGGGAATTGA
>NW_008685685.1:0-4985 GCF_000695815.1 Acanthisitta chloris | reverse complement strand
GCCGTGGTCGGGTGTCGGGCCCTGGGAAGTGCTTCCCAACTTTCCTTCTCCCTTGTTAAGGTCGTGAGTCGCTGGTCCTTGGTCAGGCCCTGCTGGGAGTCTCTAGAACGGAGTGTGACTCCTGCAGGTTCCCTGCCAGATCCAGCCGGGCTCCAGCATTCCTTGGGCCTTCGAGCTGCACCGCTCAGGGCAGGGAGCAGTGGGATTGCCCGGCGGGATTGCAGTCAGCGTCTCGGGAGTGACAGACTAGCCTGGCTCCCCTGGAGGAGTGCACACGCCCTGTGTGCCCCTGAACTGAGTGCTGGAACAGGATGCTTGAGAGGCACTGAGCTGTGGAGCAAGGAAAGGGAATGGTTGTGGAATGATGGATTGTCTGCTTTACTGGAAATGAAAGATTTACAGCCAGCCCCAGGTGGGCCCAGCACTGAGTACCTCTCACACAGCGAGTGCAGCTCATACAAGTTGTTTCTCTGGGTGTGAGTTGTAAAATCTGACAGTTTGTGGTTTCTTTGTAGTTAATTGCTCCATTTGCCCTGGCTTTCAGCAGAGGTTGGAGGCTGTTGCAGGCTGACTGGGGGCAGAGCTGCTGATCGCTGCTCATTGAGAGGTTTATATCTCTCACCAGTTGCTCTTGGTGTGACTTTTAGCCTTTTCCTTGTTTTCTGGATTCTTAGTTGAGACTATTTCGAAGTCAATATGCTTTGTACTTTCCCCTTTTATTTTCATAGTTAATGCTTTCAGAACATACACAATCCCCTCTAAATGCTTATTTAAAAAACCCAACTCTTTAAGTCCTCAGAGTGTTCTGTGTTCCTGTCCCCACCTGAGAGCTGCATCTGCATCCTCTGAGAGGCAAAACAAGGAGCTGTCCCTTCATCACCTCACACTGCTGCTCTAGCTCATACCTGAAGTGTGTTTTCAGCAGCTGAACAATGGACTCTAAAGCAATGTCCCATTTAAAGATTAGTGGTGGAAAGTCACTGCCCAGAGTTGGTATCTTTGGCCTCCTTAGAACCAGAGAAGCGTGAGGGGTGTCGGGAGAGAACCCTGGTCAGTAACTGCTGCTGTCGGGGTGTTCTGCCAGGTTACTGTGAAACCCGTGAGCACAGTTCCTTCCCTGGGAAGGAACCCCCAGCACTAGGCACAGTCACTGAGCTGTGCAGGATGGGTCTGTGTGCATTGGAAATTATGTTTTCTGGACTGTTTTTCATGGTGGCAATGTTTTAGTGTTTAAACCCAGTTTAATCCCTCCCAATCCCTGTGCAGTTTCTGCCCTGTCCTGTGCTAGGCTCAGAGGTGGCTCAGCAGGGCTGTGCCCAGCTGCCCACCATGGGGTCTGGCTGTACCAAGGAGAGGCTCCCCCTCAGCAGAGCTCGAGGAGAGCAGAGCAGTGGGGCCACTGTGCCGTGGCTGCAGACTGCCTCGTGCTGGCCCAGGGCCCCGTGCAGCTGTGCTGGTGCTGGCTGTGCTACCAGGAGCCCCTCGGGGTTGTGTCCTGCAGCAGAGCCGAGCGTGGTTCTCTCTCTCTCACCAGATGTGACGCAGACCCCTCGGCCTTGGCCAACTATGTTGTGGCCTTAGTCAAGAAGGACAAGCCAGAGAAGGAGCTGAAAGCTTTCTGTGCTGACCAGCTGGATGTCTTTCTGCAGAAGGGTACGGTGCTGTCCAGGACTCTGGGGAGGAGGGAGGGTCATGTGTCCGTGTTGCCTTCAGAAAGCTTCCTGGTACCCAGGGATATTTCTTACAGAGTGTAAAGGAAGAAAGATCTTGTGACTAAGAAAATAGTAATCTTAAGGTGAAGATGTGTAACTTGGACTTTTCAAGGTGAGTGGGAGGAAATGCTGTGAAGTTAAAGCCGTTCCGTTTGAAGTGCCAGTGGTGCTGCCAGGAGCTTCTCTGGCAGGTGTCTGGGGACTTGGGAAAGCCTGGGCCACATTAATCCTTCAGGCTCCTGCATGGCTGTTTGGTTCATACTCAGGGTTTTAAACACCTGATGTTCTGGCACTCACTGGGGAAGTTACTGTGTATTTTTTGTGGTGTTGCAGTGCTGATGAGGCTGATGCGAGTTATTTACTCAAAAACTGCCATAAAGAGGCTGCTGAGTATAGCTATGGAATAGCTGAGGACTTGTTCCTTGATCACAGGCTCTGATCATGCTTACCCCTTAGAGCACAAGTCTCTGTTTCTGTCTCTGATACACCGATGAGTTTCTGTCTCGAAACGAACAGCCTCAAGTCCCACAAACATAATTTCAGCCCTTGAATGCTCATTACTCAGAGGTGCTGCTGCTGTGAGCAGCCCACTTGGCTGGCTGCTTCCCTGCTGAATGTCACTGTGCCCTTAAATCAATGTGTAACAGTGTTTTCTTGTGTTCTGCATCCTCAGAAACTTCAGGATTTGTAGATAAACTGTTTGAGAGTTTGTACACCAAGAGTTACCTTCCTTCTGCGGAGCCCACGAAGGCAGAGGCAAAGCCTGCAGGGCAGGACAAAGAAGAAGCCAAGGAAGAGGTAACATTGTGTGCTCTGCCTGCCTTTGATTTTCTAATTAGCTCTTGTACTTTTTGAGGCAAAGTATGAAAGGGAAATGCACTCTGTTGTGATTAATGGTCTCTGAGCACTCCGTGTCTGAAGAACAACACGGGGTTCAGACAGGAACACTCTGAACCCCTTTGCAGAGCCTACTCTTGATCGAGAGTACTGGCACTCACATGTCCCTATCAGCTGATAGTGATCTGGAAGGATTTGAGGGGGGAAGCAGCAAGAACTTTCCCAAACACTTCCAATTTTGTATATTCCATTTGAGGAATGGAAGTTATTTCAGAGTTTTCTGTGCTGATTAAAATCAGTGGCACCTGTCAGCCTCTGTGATGGGGGATGATTCCTGTGAGAAGTGAGGTGGAGTTCATTTGTCAGCATTTCTCTCCTTTACCTTGATTTTAAGTTCTGTTGACAAAACTGAAAGCAATCAAGTTTCTGAGAGAAGGTGTCAGATAATTGCAGAAATGTGTCAGCCAAACCGCGGCTGGGAGACGGGGTATTGCAGAATGCAGGTCCTTGTTTGCCAGAATGTGATTCATCAGTTGGTTTGAGTGAAAGTTGCCTTTGAGGGTTTATTCTCTCTTTTCTGATGTCCTTTTTCATCTGAGGATGAGGCACAGACTTATGACAGTTTATGGAAGTAACTTTGCTTGTGGAAGCTGATCATTTGCTGCTGTACAAGACTTTCACTGTAAGAGCTTTCCCATCAGTTCTCAGAGGACTGTCAAGAGTTTTTGTAAAAAGACCTTTAGAAGTACCTTCAGTTGACTTCACCAGTGCTCTGGTAGGGGCAGAGAGGGGTTTGGGGTGGGGGGCAGGAGTAAGGGAAAGATCTCCAGGCTGCTCAATGGGACAACTTTACAGGGTCAGTACATTAGTTGGTTTCTTTTGACATCAGCAAGGCCTTGTGGGTCCATCACACAGCTCAGTATGTGGTGGATTCCTGCACGTGGAGGTCACGAAATGAAACACACATTGAATCACAATGAAATTGGGGCTGGAGGGACCCCAGGAATTGTGTGATACACCTTATGTGAGCGCAGGGCCAGTCAGGCTGTCCAGGGCCCTGACAGGCCAAGTCTTGAGTACTTCTACCAGCTCTCCCCTCATAATCCTGCTCTACAAGGATCCAGGAAGCCTTTCTTATTGTTTTAATTGGGAAAAAATCTTCTGAAGGTTATTGCATATGAACTTTTGTCACCAAAATTTACAGTAGCTCCCAAGCAGTGTGAAATGGCAGCAGAAGGCAGAGTGGGACAGTGGAGGCACAGCTCAGACTTCTGAACCTGCTGTGGTGGGAGCCAGCAAGGGTTGTGACCAGTTCTGCAATGGGAGCAGGTTTTGGCCTTACAGCAGCTGTTTGGAAGGGTCAGCGAGTGACTGCTCTACCTGGAGAGGTGACTCCTGGGCTGTGTTCCCAGGGTCAGAAAACACCTCCCGTGGAGAATTGCTTACTCTAACAGAGTGGAGAGAGATCCTGTCTTTCATGAATCCTGTTTAGAAACAAAACATCAAAGTTATTTTATTTGGGAGCAGAAAAGCCTGGAGGATTTGAGGTGAAAACCCCAACAGCCTCTAGTGCTTCACTACTCAGTGCCTCAGTGTTCTGGGCGGGTAGGACTTGAATGTTGTTTTGTGTGGGATGCTGTCTGAGACCTGAATGAAATCTTGGTGTTGTGTTCTTATTGAAAGCGAAGCGATAGTTGTCCTTGTTTGGCAGTTGTGTGTTAAACAGAACTTCCAAGAGTCAGTAGAAGAAGAGCGGGAGAGCAGGAAGAAGAAGTATTCCAGTCCCCAGCGGAGCCGTGCGGATTCCAGTGAGCAAAGGTTAGCTCTGAGCCACAACACTCAGATATTCTGTGTTTGGTGGAAGTCTAGTACTGTGGGTTTTTACCTTGTAGGTTGTGACTTTTATGAAAAATAGTGATTTTTCCCTGCTTTATTCTACCTGTGATATGCTGTCTGTATGCTGGTGGCAGACATGAGAGCCCCTCACGTCATCAGTTCCACCGTTTCCTTCGTTCCCTAGTGCAGAGCAGTGCTGGGGGTCAGTGGGGGCTGGGGCCGTCGTTCACACAGTGTCAGCATCACTTTCTGACCCTCCTCTGCCTCGAGCCTTGTAACCGTCTCACCTCACTGATTCCTGGTCCTTGCCTTGCCTTCCTACAAACCAGTGGCTCAGCTTTGGGGTTCTGTACCTGTCTGTGTGACTGGGAAGTTCTGGCTGCAGTGTTTGGCTGCCCCGGGGGGTGGGCAGGGTGAGCAGCAGCTCCCCCGGCCGCAAGCTTGGTTCGGCTTGGGTTTCTGCTGTCACTGACTGCCCACGTTGCCGCTCCCAGGATCCGGGAGAAGAAGAGGGACGATGGGAAGTGGAGGGACTACGACAGGTACTACGACAGGAGCGAGCTGTACAGGGAGAAGTCGTCGGGCTGGCGCCGCGGCAGG